>NW_023596961.1:0-132891 GCF_011947565.3 Pollicipes pollicipes
GCTGAAGGAGGCGCGTGTTGGGGAGCTCAAGGTGGTGACGCCTGACGTGTACTGGGAGCTCAAGGCGGTGGCGCGTGCTGGGAGCTCAAGGCGGTGACGCCTGACGTGTACTGGGAGCTCAAGGCGGCGGCGCGTGCTGGGGAGCTGAAGGAGGCGCGTGTTGGGGAGCTCAAGGTGGTGACGCCTGACGTGTACTGGGAGCTCAAGGCGGTGGCGCGTGCTGGGGAGCTGAAGGAGGCGCGTGTTGGGGAGCTCAAGGTGGTGACGCCTGACGTGTACTGGGAGCTCAAGGCGGTGGCGCGTGCTGGAAGCTCAGGGCGATGGTGCGTGCTGGGAAGCTGAAGGAGGGAGCGCGTGTTGGGGAGCTGAAGGAGGGGGCGGGTGTTGGGGAACTCAAGGTGGTGACGCCTGGCGCGTGCTGGGGTGCTCAAGGGTAGTGTGACCGAGCTCGAGCTCTGAAGAGTACAGTTTAATTCGTGCTGAAGCGGCGTTCTTTACGTTTCTATTATCTGGTCGGCCGCGAATCAAGACAAAACGCGCTGGTAGTAATATGGGTGTTAATAGTGAGTGCTAAACCAATTTGTTCATGAAACACATTTGTAGAAGAAATGGAGATTGTATTTCTTGGGAGCTTAAGTGCTTAGCAATGAAATTAGTACTGCCTTCAACCGGTAGTGCGTGATTTTGACGTCGTAGGCTGTCTGAAGCGTGGCCGCTTCCCCCGGTTGCCCGGGCTCTCACGGAACGTTGGTCGTTGGGCGGTGTTTCGACCTGTCTCCGATCTGTCCGTCCGTTGGCCGGCATCTCTGACATTGTCCACGTGCCCGGCCGCCCCGGCGTGTGGGGCGCAGGCGTGCCGGCTCGGCCTCGCGTGTCGTGTCGTGTGTGCCGAGCAGGCCGTGGCCGCCGGGGTCTGGTGCCGCGGCAGCCGGTGCGACCGTCTTCCGCGTGGCTCGGCTCCTGCCCCCCCCCCCCCCCTCCCCGCCGGCTCAAACGCCACATGCCCGGCCCGGGCCCGGCTGGGAGGTCAGCGGTGGCGCCCGGCTCGGCTCCCTGCCCGCCCGCTCCGCCCGCCCGCCCCGCCCGGCTCCGCTGCCCCTGGCCGGTTGGACCGGGGCGCCGACAGTCCACGGCCGATTAGACGTGATAGGAGGCGGTCGGGTGCCCGGCTGGGCCCCGCGTCACCGTCAGCGGCAGGGCTGCCGCGATCGCCGCCCTCAGGCCAGCTCCGACGCGTCTGTCGGGACGAATGCGGTCTGTCAGCAGGGCGAAGGTCGTCAGACGGCTGTGAGGCGGGAGTCCAGTCGCGTTCTCTGTTTCGAGGCCGTCTATACGTTGTGAAGGACAGTAGTGCGATTGGAAACAATTCACAGTGCGGCGCTCTGTTCAACTTATTAGTTAGTTTAGTTAGATAGTGCGTATAGGTGCTCTCTGAATTCGACTACTTTGAGCCTCACACCCCTGCCGCTGTCTTGCTGACGACGATAGGTGGCGAGGGGGGGGGGGACAGATGGAGATGACTGGTCATCTCCGATGACCTGATGACCGATGATTTCGATATGGTGACTGATGATCTCCATTTCGACGACCGATTATCTCGATCTCGGTGACCGAGGATGGGAGGACTGGTATCTGAGGCTGTCGCTTCGAATTCCAGAGAAACCAGTCTGATGGACCCGGCCGATGACGTCAGCTAGCAAACTGGTCAGCAGGAAAGAGGGGACCGACCTGGCACGGCATTGCCATGACGTGGCGCGGCAGGACACGAAAAATCCTCCCCGAATTTGCCTGGGAAACGACCGTGGGGGAATTAGCCCTTGGAGCAACGTGACGGTACCTGAGTACGCGGCAGTATAGGCCTGGCAAGGCCTATGCATTTGACCAAAAGGGTGGAAACAGATCTTTTTATATTGAAGTAGCCGGTTGTGACGAACGATGAACAAGGCTGGCCGTTACTGGCAGTTGCTGGTACAGGGTGACAGATAGCGTTGCTCCGTCCCCTCCCACTGACCAGTGTCACGGTCCACGCAGCGGCGCTAGGCGAGTGATGATGGTATCTCGCCTGCAAGGGCGCTGAGATCGAGGATAGGATCGGCCCCGCTGCCGTGGCCGCGCCGTGAGGTAGACTTGCGAGCGCGGCGAGTGATGAAGTATATCGCCTGTCCAGGGCGCTGAGATCGGAGGATCGGCCCCGCTGCCGTGGCCGCGCAGTGAGGTAGACTTGCGAGCGCGGCGAGTAGTGAAGTTATCTCGCTGTCAAGGGCAATGAGATCGGAGGATCGGCCCCGCTGCCGTGGCCGCGCCGTGATGGTAGACTTGCGAACGCGGCGATTGTCGGCCCGCCGGCATCTTTGCCAGCTTGGGAAATGCGTGCCAGCTGGGAAATGGCCCGGCATTGAAGGCGGTCTGCTAACTGAGCCGGAAACGTGGGATCATTCTGTGTGCGTTGAAAACATTGGTGGGTGTGCTGTGGTGCAACGTAGACCAGGGCCTAACATAATGCGTATGTTGGTGTCCGACTTCTTTAATTCAAGTCGGTAATGATGTTTGTTGATGATTCGGATTATGACGGAAGGGAAAGGAATGAGCACCTTTATGGTTGGTGTTCAGTGTAATTGCAAATGAGTAGTAGTTGGAATCTGGTTGCTCACACCGCCGCGTTGCCCCAGTTCCCGGCCGCCGGAGGGTCCCCCGGTGTCTGCTGTCGTGGTCGGCCGGCTGCCGCTGGCCCGGCAGCTGCGCGCTGGCGTGGCGGGCGGCACGCCCCCTGGACGCGGACTCCGGAGCGCCGGCACCCGGCCGAGGGGTGCTGACTGGTGACCGGTCGGGCGGTCCCGTCACTGGACGCGGCCGCCAGACGCCGGCGGGCCGGCCGTGCCGCCGGCGCCGGTCACGGCCACGGCTGGTCAGCGCCCGTAGCTTGAGCACGACATGGCGGCCGCACGCGCGCGCGTGGGCCCACCAGCCAACTGGCTGGTACGGTGCTGGTATGGGCTGCCCGTCGACGTGACTTTCGATGATGATATGGTTGTCGTCATGCGGAGGGATTGTCGAGCCTCGCATGCTGTGTGATTATACTCAATTTGGTGAGCATGCCATCATCAGTCGCCACCCTTTACACTGCAGTGGCGTCGTGAGAGACTGTTTTTAGTGGGGCTCACTCTCGTTAAGTGCGAGGTTGGGAACCAAGTGATTATAAAGAAACGATTCTGACTGAGGCTAACCCTGTTATGGCTGACTCCGGTGATCATACACGGGCCCTGTGCGTTTTGCCCTCCACCCGGCGCATGGGAATCTGTAACCGGCATCGATTTTTGGAAAAATAGCTCTGTTTAAGCCTGGAACTTGTCGCACTCGTGCGTGGACGTTGGTCTGAGCGCCTCTGGCCACACGCCTCGGCGCGCATGCCACATGAGCACACCACTGGTGGAGGCGGCTCGGCATCGGACCCGGCCGTGCCGGTGGGCGGTGGCGCGGCGTCGCGCCCTGACCGGGACCGCCGCGTGGCGCGGCACGTGCAGACCGCGGCCGAACCGTTGCCGGGGGCGACACGGCGGCGGCGGCGCGCCTGTTTTATTCGGGTGACATCTCGCACCGTCTCCGTCGGTGACGGTCACGTAACACGTCGGTCTCCGTGCCGGCCGCCGTCAGGTCCCGTCGTCCTGTTACTGGGGCAGGGCAGGGTGTGACGTCCGCCCCCCGGCCGGTGGCGGCTCCGGACGTGCACGAGGGAGGACGCCGAAAACATGTATGCCAGGCTTGTCGGTGTCTCTTGAGTTCGAGGGTATGTTCAGAAAACGCTTGCTCAGGAGTGGCGGAAGGTTTTGTGACATCTCTTCCATCCGACACACCGCCGCCTGGCTGACGTTTTGTGTGCGGCCGGCGGTGGGTGGCGGGTGGCCGCGTGGTCCCGATGGCCGGTCCGGAGTCCGGACGGCGGCCGGCCTGCGCAGTGTCGGCCAGGACGCTGACCCACCACCCGGCGGCCGCTCAGGACAGGCTCGCGTGATCGCTCCCGGCCACACACGAGCAGATTAAACGCTGGCTGCCAACTGGGTGCTCAATGGTCGTACCTTCGGTACAGTGCAGTGGTACGCTGAGGACTGGGGAATGTTAGGCTGTGCCTTCCGTCGCGGCGATTTTGTTTTTCGAGGTCTGGAAGATATACTACAGATGCCACACCGTCGGTCCATTGCACTCACCTTTGTTCCTGTGAGAGATCGGGGAATATTTACGTTCGTGGCTTTCACGCGCGTATACCATGATTGGGCTCAGATGGCAAATTGGGGCTTGAGAACGCGCCGACTGCCCAGGCCGTATGACGCCCATTGATCTGGTTCGGAAATGAGCGTTTGATTGGTGTTGCGTCGTAATCGGGTATTTTTTTATTTGGTTCTGTGAGAGACTTATGTGGATATAGGGAGAACTTGTATTCCCTGGTAACCACTTACGTAATTTAAGGTTCCATTGCAGGCTTTTAAGAATTCACCATTTTATCACATCGTTCGTTGATCTGCAACATTCTCATTCTATCTGTCGCATTACCATCTAGCAGAAACACAAAGCCAGTGGTTTTTGCAAACGTGATTTTGCGCACGGTGTTGTGAAAGAATGTGCCTCAGCTGTGTGCGGATAGCTGAGGTGGTTAGAGCGCCTGCCTTCCAATCCACCCGCCCGTGGCCGTGTGGGCTATAGTAGCTTTGGATTGTCTATTTGTTTAGATTGGAGCCCTTTCGACCGGCAATGATAATGTCATGGCTGTGGGATGACGGAGAATGAATACCGATGGGGCAGAACTGAATGCGCCGGGGGTCGGGGGGGGGGGGGAGGGGTCAGCCACTGAGCCTCGGCCCGTGCAGGAACCCTTCAGCGTGGTGTGCGTTGAGTGCCCGGTCGAGGTCCCCCTCTAGGTGGCCTCTCGACGCACTTGTAACTGATGAATGCAGCCTGCCTCGAACAGGCGGGGTGTCGCGAGAATGCTGGTTGAAGCGAGACGGAATAGTAAGAGGGTCGGATAGCTCCACTGGCTTTAGGCGCTTGCTATTTATGGTTGGCAGGTATGTGCTGTGGCCCGTCGCAGCGGATGCGCTGAAGGCGAGGTGACGTCAGAGGGCAAGCCGGGCCGTGCCGAGCGTTGCGGTACGCGGAACTTTCGCCACCAACTTGTGCCGTTGATTGGAATTGCGCGTTCGGTTGGAGCGGGTCAGGGCTCCCGTAACAAGTGCTGCTTAGCTTGAAGTCTGGTTCCAGAAATCCATACACTCAAAATGTTGGATAAATGGTGGATGGATATGTTTTAAATGTTGGATGGATAAATCTTTAAAAGCCGGGCAAAAAAACCTGGTGTTGTAGGTTCATGGTCATGTTTTATTGTATTTTTACCTGTCCCCCGGCTTGATTGTCGTTTTTCGTTTGTTATGGATGGTGACTGCGGCAGAAAGTGTCACGGAGTTGCTTACGCGGTCTCTCTTTCCCAGTCCTGGAACTTGCTGACGCGAACTCAGCAGAAGTACGAGTTCATCAGCTGGCGCCTGACGCTGCTATGGTTCGTGGGCTTCTTTTTCCGGTACTGCTTCCTCCTGCCCGTCCGAATCACCATCTTCTTCACTTCGGTAAGCACCGCCTGGTCACCTATGTGGAACGATCCCATTTTAGGATTGATAGCCTTTTTGCGTGCGGGGACGGCAGTGGGATGGATGTCTTTAAGCTAAGATGTTCTCTTTCGTGTGTTGTATCTATTCGTTGTGTTTTGTTGTAATTGCAAGCGCCTAATTGTGGAATGTTTGCCTTTTCGCAGATTTTTGAAGGTTCAAGCGAGTTTTATGTTTGTGATGTTTATTTTGCCCATTTATTGCTGTAAGTGGACTTCTGCGTTGTTTTTGTAACGTTGCCTTGTGTTTCGCCTTGCAGGGCGCGAAATTATGCTAATTCTTGATATATTTGTACGCACCATGCATATATCTCTTCCATTATCTGTCTTGTTCGACGCATGCTTGTCTATCATGATACCGTACTCGGAACATGTCGTTGATTGGTGCCTGGATCGCGTCGTTTCTGTCGGTCTTCTCCGTTTGGCGGGTGCTGAGAGCGGCGCCGGATAAAGCCGACCTTGACCAGTGGCTTGCAGCTCCGCTGCCCGTGCCGATCACCAGCGTGCTGCGTCGCAGTCTGCACGCCGCTGAAATGTCGCCGCAGCGCGCTCCTCACCGCGCCGCCCTGTCTTCCAAGGTGGCCTCGTTTGTCCTCTTCGTCTCGGCCGTTGGCGTGCTGCCAGAGTGCCGGCTGAAGCGCTGGCTCTACGACAAGGTCTCGCTCATGGCGTTCCGCATGTTGACGCGGAGCTACTCGGGCTGCGTGCGCTTCCACCAGCTGGAGAACCGGCCGCGCGCGCGGGGCGTGTGCGTGGCCAACCACACCTCGCCGATCGACGTCTGTATCCTGAGCTGTGACGTCAGTTACGCTCTGGTCAGTGGGCGGCGGCCGGGTATTCGTCTGCCCCGCGGGCTCCGTGCTGCTGAGCTCTGTCCATGGGGCCTCGTCCGCGTCCATGTTGTGGTCTCCGTCTCGCAATAGGCCCCTCGGCCGTTCCTGTCTCGCAGCGGGCTAATCTGCTGTCCCTGTCTTTAGGCTCCTCGTCAGTCCCTGTGCTGTAGCGGGTTGTTAAGCTTGTCCCTGTCTCGTAGCAGGCTTGCGTCCCTGTGCTGTAGCGGGTCATTCAACTGTCCCTGTATTTGGCTCTTCATCCGTCCCTGTCTGCAGCGGGTTAGTCAACTATTCGTGCCCTGCAGTCCATTCTCCGTCCTTCGTTATCCTACAGTAGTATGTTCGTCTGTCTGTCGTGCAGTGGGCTCTGCATCTGTCCCTGTTCAGCAGTAATCTGTTGGTTGGACCTTTCCGGAAGTCGGCTATTCGTCGGATTTCGCCAGCTTTACGCAGCGGCAGTATTGCGCATCGATCGTCTGGTTCGTTGGCAGGAGCTGTGTCCGTCCTTCGTGACGTGCGCGGCTGACAGTGCGGGACCTTCACCGTCAGCCGCGCACGCCACGGACCAGTTAGTAGAGTCGTCCATTTTGCCGGTCGGATTAGGGTCTGGGTGTGCTGTCCACCGTGTCTGGCGGCCTTGGTGGTACAGACCGCGGCACTTCGGGGTGTCCGTAGCGCCGGCTCGCAGTCGGAGGTATGTTGCGCTGCTGTACGCCCGTTCGCGGAGGGTCGCACATGCCCGTCTGTGATACGCTGGCTGGGCGGAACGGCCGGCGCCGGCGGCGATGGCCGGGTGTTCTGCAGCGCCAGCCGACCGCCGACAGGGGACGGTGTCTGGCACGCTTGACAGGTGTGCCGCTCGGACGCCGGCGGCGGCTCGGTCAGCTTGCCTGTCCGCTGGTGACTCGTAGGCGTTCGTCCCTCAGGTCCGCCAAGTGTTCGCTGCAAAAGCGTGACGGTGTTATCGTTGTTGTCATTGGCTCTGTCCAGCGGGCTGCCGACTTGAGCGGCCCTTCGCCGATGGTGACGCGGTCCTGCATGCCACGTGGGAGTGTTGTTGCCGAGGGTGGTCCTATCCCAGGCATCCCGCCTGGGATATGTGGCTGCCTCGTTTGGCGATGCTGGGCTACCGTCGAGGGCTGTGTGGCTATGTGCGTGAGGGAAAGCATGCACGTTTGTCGTTGTCTCGTGTACCGCGGGTCCTGTGTACGGCGCCGCCACCAGGGGCTTTTCCCGCGCGTGTGACCCCGGGGCGTGGCGTCGCCGCTGGTCTGCCGCAGGTGACTTGGATGGTGCTGGCCATGTCGCTGCTGGGCTGCCTGCCGGACAGCACGGCGCGCCGCTGGGCCGCCCAGCGCACCAGCGTCTTCTGCTTCCAGTTCATGTCCAACACGCTGTCGGCCGTCATCACGTACCACAACCCGGAGAACCGGCCGATGCGCGGCATCTGCGTGGCCAACCACACCACGCCGATCGACGTGCTCGTGCTCAACTGTGACCAGGCCTACAGCCTGGTATGTGGCGGCCGCGGCGGCCACGCAGCGCCCACGCTTGGCTTCCCTGGGACCGGCGCTGCACAGGGCTGGCGGCAGCTTGCTTGGCGTGGTAGCGGCGTGTGCTTTGCCTGGCGTTTGTGTGGACGTCCGGGACTGGCAGGCATGGGCGTGATCCGAGTTATCTGGCGGCGAGACGCTCCCGTTTGCTGGGAGGGTGAGCTGAAGCGAAGCTCCAAAAGCGCAACTGATTGCATAGTCCTTGATGTGGCGCATTACAGCCGTGGTGCTTGGGCAGCTCATACCATTTCAATTCTCAGTCATGTTAGCTGTAAATTAACTTGAATGCCACATTGGTAACCTGTCCCTGTATCGCCCCCCCCCCCCCCCCCCTCCTGCTCTTAAGTAATCACAAAAGGCATTTGCCAACTCATTGATACAGCCATGGATTGCTGACATCATTTGGCGAAGGTGCCTGGATCCATCAGCTCAGTTTTCGGCATGATCTACTAACAACTGACGACTCTCACATCTGTTAACGTCTCCGTGTTCCGCGCCGCAAAGAGTGTTGGTGTTGCATGCGTGTGACTGATGGTTTTTCAATCATCCTTACTTTTGTATCTCAGGAGATGGTGAGTGGTCCATCCGATGCCGGCCCATCGCTGACCCTGGTGATGACCGGACGTTCCGATGACCCGTCTCATAGCGCAGTTGTCTCTAGCCTCTTACGACCTGGGGTGATCTCAAGCCGCACATTTTGCCACTGTCCTCTGTTTTAGAACACAGCACTGTTAAGATAATTTCTGGGGAGTTTCTGGTGGCCTCTGCTGGTTATACCTGTTCGTCTGTTGATGCGGCGGCGCGCGGCTGTGCCCGGGCCGCTGTTGACGCGCTGTGGCGTGTGCCCGGGCCGCTGTTGACGCGCTGTGGCGGTGTGCCTGGGCCGCTGTTGACACGCTGTGGCGTGTGCCCGGGCAGATCGGGCAGCGGCACAGCGGCTTCCTGGGGCTGCTGCAGCGCGCCCTGACGCGGGCCTCGTCACACATCTGGTTCGAGCGCGGCGAGGTCAAGGACAGGTCGGCGGTGACGCGCCGGCTCAAGGAGCACGTCGACGACCCGCACAAGCTTCCCATCCTCATCTTCCCGGAGGGTACCTGCATCAACAACACGTCCGTCATGCAGTTTAAGAAGGGCAGCTTCGAAGTGGGCGGCACCATCTACCCCGTCGCCATACGGGTGAGAGCAGGCCGGCTTAGACGGCCCATTGGAGGGAGCGTCGAACGCGGGGTGGTCGAGGATTCGGGAGGCAAGCGTGCTAGCATCAGTGCCAGTACTGCTAAGGCTCGTGCAGCTTGATGGCTGCAGTGTCGTGTCTCGTGTCGGCGCTGCTGGGGAGCTGCTGCGATCATGTTGTTGTCGCCCGTACTTTTGAGACCCTCTTCATGCGGCGATCAGTTGGGCATTGGAGGTACGTGGGCCAGGAAATGGGGTCGGCCGAAGGTCGGAGAGTGGTGAGTCACCTCGGGGTTGGTTAGCGTCCGCGCGCTGATTCTGACCTGGGAGCCGGACGAGGTGACTGGAGCCTGTGTGGCGTTACGCTCGTATTGGCGGACGCAGGCAGGTAAGGGGATTCAGAAAGACGCTACAGCGGCTATTCACGTGAAGGGCCAGACGTGCTAGCTGCCGAGTTATTGCTAGACACGGGCATGTCGCTGCATTGCTGTTGGCAATCCGAAACGAGAAAGGGCTTGTGTGGTGTGTGAGTCAAGCGCTGCAGCACTGTAGCAGCTCAGTGTCGCCCGTGGCGTCACACCAGCGCCAGCGGCTCAGTAAAGAAATCTCCGCGCATCAGCACACATGTGGTTATAAAACAGGTCACATCAACACGCATGTAAATTTTGCGTGGTGTGTGATTCACCCCCCTGATTGCGTTTGATCGCATACTCGCCGCGGCCGTGGAGCCACATCCGGTGCATACTGTGGGCACGCAGCACAGCTGAGCCGCACCGAGTTGCCCCTCCCCCCCCCCCCCCCCCCACCAGTTCAGGTAAAATGTCCTGCGAGGTCGGGAGCAGCTCAATCCACTACCTGCGGCACGTGCCTGCGCTCCGCGCCACCGCTGACTGACAGGCATGCGTTCATGCCTCCCAGCGAGACAAATCGGGAGACATAGAGGAATGCCCTCCGGCACTTGGCGAGAGAGATTGACACCGATACATCACCGCCTGCGCCGCTTAGGAAATGATGTATGAACGCTAGTCGCTGTGAGAGCCAAGCTCTGAAACCTTCGCTGTCGTGAGGTCTAATTAACTCATGACGCACTCCAATTTAAATTTACGAGATAAGTAACTCAGCACATGGCCGAACCGGTGGTCGTACTGTGGAGACGGGAGCGGCGTCACATGGCGCGCCGGCCGGCCCGACACATGGCTGAGCGGCTACAGCGGTCCTCAGTCAATACCACCCACCATACGCCCCAGGGGCTTGCGCGGTGGGCCGGCGTGTCGACCGTCGAGACCCCCCCCCCCCCCCGCACCCCCGTCTGATAGTCATCCGCTCAGGACCGGCAGATGCGTGAGCCACGTGTTTTGTGTTGCTTGTTAACAATAAGCGAAGAACCGTGCGCTTGAATAACGACGGCCGTTAAATTATTCATACGAGCAGAAGTCAGGCTGATTTACGACTTGCAAGCGTTGGCATGGCGCAAAATCTTATTACCATGAGCAAAGAAATGTCACCGAAGGACTCGACGGGGCGGATTTTTCCCGCTCTTATTTAGAGAGCGTTCCCGACGGCTACTGTCACGGCGGGTCCCGTCTCCACAATACGGCCACCGGTTGGGCCATGTGACGCCCTTCTCGTCTCCACAGTACGGCCACCGGTTCGGCCATGTGACGCCGCTCCCATCTCCACAGTACGGCCACCGGTTCGGCCATGTGACGCCGCTCCCATCTCCACAGTACGGCCACCGGTTGGGCCATGTGACGCCGCTCCCGTCTCCACAGTACGACCACCGGTTGGGCCATGTGACGCCGCTCCCGTCTCCACAGTACGGCCACCGGTTGGGCCATGTGACGCCGCTCCCGTCTCCACAGTACGACCACCGGTTCGGCCATGTGACGCCCTTCTCGTCTCCACAGTACGGCCACCGGTTGGGCCATGTGACGCCGCTCCCGTCTCCACAGTACGACCACCGGTTCGGCCATGTGACGCCCTTCTCGTCTCCACAGTACGGCCACCGGTTGGGCCATGTGACGCCGCTCCCGTTCTCCACAGTACGACCACCGGTTCGGCCATGTGACGCCGCTCCCGTCTTCACAATACGGCCACCGGTTCGGCCATGTGACGCCCTTCTCGTCTCTCCAGTTCGACCCCCGGTTCGGCCATGTGACGCCCTTCTCGTCTCCACAGTACGACCCCCGGTTCGGCCATGTGACGTCGCTCCCGTCTCCACAGTACGACCACCGGTTCGGCGATGCCTTCTGGGACAGCAGCCAGTACAGCATGCTGCACTACCTGTACATGATGATGACGTCGTGGGCGATCGTGTGCGACGTCTGGTACCTGCCGCCAACCTCGCGTCAGCCCAGCGAGACGGCCATCGACTTTCGCCAACCGCGTCAAGGCGTCCATCGCCAGTGCCGGCGGACTCGTCGATCTCATGTGGTTAGTGCCTTCCCGCCGGTCTTCTATGCCTTCTACTGCTGTCCTGTTTGCCACACAGCTTCGTTGTTTGCGCTGCGGCACTGGGTGGAAACCGTGACAGGTCAATGCCCGGGGGAGAGGGCAGGGTCGAAACCGGACTTCACGACGCAAGATGCGGCGGGGCTCTGTCCTGTCCGCTGGCCACGATCCTGTGCTATCTGTGTATCCTCTTAAAACTACGGTCATGAGGTCTTCACCATATAGCGCTACGTTCGCCCCACTTCCGCCGTTGGTTGTGCCACGAGGTGTCAGTGTGACCCTGATGAGGGGTTGGGGCACCGCTGCCTGCGCTGACTCCGTGTTACACGTCCGTGTAATGAAGTGCCGGGGTTGGCTCCGTGTTACACGCTCGTGTGATGAAATGCCGGGGCACCGCTGCCGGCGCTGGCTCCGTGTTACACGCTCGTGTGACGTCACCCTGTGGGGCGCCCGGCGGCGCCCTGAGACGGGCCCCCTGCGTGTGGCTGTAATCGGGCCGTGTGGCGCCGCTGGGCGAGCGACGTGTCCAGTGCGGGCGGCGGGCCTGCGCGCGCCGGAGCTGTGACTCCTAGCGCCCCCTCGCCACAGGGACGGGCAGCTGAAGCGGATGTCGGTGAAGAAGGAGTGGCGGGAGAAGCAGCAGCAGCACTTCACGCGCCGCATGCTCGCCATCAACCAGCAGCTGCGCGACGAGCAGCGCGAGAAGGACGAGTGAGCGGCGGTGCTGGCGGCGGCCCGGCTCCGGCCGGGGGCGTGTCTTTCCAGTCAGCGAAGGCCGGCAGCCGTTCTCCTTCAATCGACGTACGCGCTGCCACCGGACCGCTGCGGCCACTCGTGCGCTGTGGTCTGAACCGAGCGGAGTCGACGACTGAGCCGCGTCTGATGCGCCGGCCGACATTCCGGGGAGCCCCCGGCCCGTCGCGAAGTAGCGCTCGTCTCACAGGTTGTCACGAGTGTCGAGGCGAGACCGGCAGGGTGCGAGGCGTCCGGGACCCCGATAGCCAGACTGATGCCGTTGTGGCGGAGCTGTGCTGTGACAACCGTGCGGCGGTGCACGGTTACGACGTCGCAACGGAGGACAGCCTCGCGTTAGCGACTTGGTGTCCAACTGGTTAGTGACGTCGCTTGTAGCTGTTCCAGTATGAGAGCCACGTGTATGAGTGACGCTGGTCGTCCCAGTCTGGCGTTTGTGCGGCTGACGGGATGCTTCCAGTCCAAACCAAACTTGTGTGCCTGCGATGGTAGCTGCTCTTGTTTGAGAGCATGGGTGACAATGTGACGGCAGGACTGTGTCAGTCTGACAGCGGTGGTTGACAGTGCGACGATAGCTGCGTGTGACTATGTGACGTCCGAAGGTGGCTACTCGATGGGGTCAGTTGAAAATAGCGTGACGAAGAGCGTGACTGTCCTCTTGCGAAAGAAGACGTGGCGGCGTCCACTCGCAGAGCTCAGGCGGTGCCATGCACGCCACCGCAGTGTCATCGGATGGCATGGAAGCGGGCGATGGCGGGCACTGCCGACCCGGGGGGCCTGTGTTGGGCAGCTGCGAACGCGAGTGAACCCGTGCTCTCCCCGCTCGCGGCGGTGTGGCCCTGGTCGAGCGACCCCACCTTGGAACGCGAGCTTGGAACGCGAGTGAGCCTGCGCCCTCCCCGCACGCGGCCGTGTGGGCCTGGTCGGGCGACCCCACCAGCTGGGCTTCGAACGCGAGTGAACCCGCGCCCTGCTCGCACGCGGCCGAGCGGACATGGTGGAGCCGCCTCATCAACTGAGCTGCGCGTGCGGCAGCGGCGCGGGTCGCGCTGCCCGTTAGGATCGTTTTTGTGCTTCGAGAGACTATTTTTGCGCACTAAATCGTATGCAACTATTTGGTAATGCCCTTGTTCGTGAGCCTACCAGCGGGCTTCGACAGTTATCATGGGAGATCGCAACAAAAGGGCGGAATTAGCGATAGGTTGCTTTAACACTTGACCCAAGATTTTCGGTTGATTATTTATGGGGTGTGCCTACTTTGCTTGGTGTTGTTTGTGTTTCAGACTGTCAGGCTTTCGAACAGTTACTCAGTTTTTGTTTCAAAGTTGTAGGAAGTTCGAAAAGCCTTCATTGAGATCTTTTGTTTGTTGATAAGACCTGTTTCATAAAGCGGAGCATTATTATCTGTTCGTTACGTATTCCCCGTTAGATATTATTGCATCTAATTTGTGCTCGATTGAAACCGCAGCGTGTATCATGTGTCGTGTTCCAGTGCTTCCATGCCAGGTTGTCTAGTCTTGGGTTCTTGCCGCGCCGTGTTCGCACAACCCTGCTGTCGAGGGGCTCGCCACGCGTGACCGTGGCGTCGATGAGCATCGCCGCCGCCGCCGTCGGGTGCGGCAGGTCTGCACTGTGGTGGGACAGGTTTGGATTGGGACGGGACAGGTTTGGACTGTGGTTTAACACATCTCGGCTGTGACGAGACAAGTCTGCACGGTGACTGCGCATCTGGACTGTGACGGGACAGTTCTGCACCGTCACGATACGGATCTGCACTGTGACGGGACAGGTCTACACTATGATGGACACATCTGGGCTGTGACGGACAGGTCTTGACTGTGCCAGACAAATGCAGACTGTGACGAGACAGATCTGGGATGTAACTGACAGACCTGGACTGTGACTGAGCGGGTCTAGACTGACACGACAGGTATGGACTGACAGGGCACCTGAACTGTGACGGGACAGATCTAGATTGTGGCGTCTGTGACGGTGTGGGGTAGAAGTGCACCGCGACGAGCAGGCCTGGGCCGTCGCGAGACGGACCTGGACTAAGCCCGCACAGATCTGGACTGTGACAAGACAGGCCTGTACATTTACGAGACATGTCGGGACTTTGACGAATGGTCTAAACTGGCGGGACAGATATGGATTGTGACGAGGCGGAATAACTAGCCTGTGACTGTCTATTGCGACTGTCTGGGCAGCCACGATCAGAACCAATACATGGTATCGTATGGGCGTCTTCGTCTTTGAAGTGTATTGCGAGGAAGTGGGGAAAAGACAAAGACCCGAAAAACCGGGGCTAACGGAAACGGTAAGTTCTTCAACTCGAGCAACATTCTGCAGACAGCAGAATGTCGCGCGCTTACTTATGCCATTTTACGCTTAATTTTCGGTAAATCGCGCGATGATCCCACTGGTTGATATCACGATATCAATTACGTTAGCACCCGGTAGTTTACGGAGATGGATGGTCCAATGAAAGTTCATACAACCTCTAGAGCTTCAGTGGTTCTCGTCTCGGGTCAGGACCGGGCCCACCCCATGGACTACCATTTCCGAGTCAGGGCCGGGTCCACCCCATGGACTACCATCTCCGGGTCAGGACCGGGCCCACCCCATGGACTACCATCTCCGAGTCAGGACCGGGCCCACCCCATGGACTACCATCTCCGAGTCAGGACCGGGCCCACCCCATGGACTACCATTTCCGAGTCAGGGCCGGGTCCACCCCATGGACTACCATCTCCGAGTCAGGGCCGGGTCCACCCCATGGACTACCATCTCCGGGTCAGGACCGGGTCCACCCCATGGACTACCATATCCGGGCCAGGACCGGGTCCACCCTTGGACTACCATATCCGGGCCAGGACCGGGTCCACCCTTGGACTACCATCTCCGGGTCAGGACCGGGTCCACCCTTTGGACTACCATCTCCGAGTCAGGACCGGGTCCACTCTTTAGACTACCATCTCCGAGTCAGGACCGGGTCCACCCTTTGGACTACCATCTCCGAGTCAGGGACCGGGTCCACCCTTTGGACTACCATCTCCGGGTCAGGACCGGGTTCACTCCTTGGCTCTGCCGGATTCCAGACAGGAGCTAGTCGGGGAGTGGATTAGTATGGGCAGTGCTTTGACGGACACATGTTCGCCCAGGGTTCGTAAAGGAGAACAACCCTTATCGGGAAAATGATGCATAGCAGAAATTCGTTTGAGACAAAAGTGGTCACGGTCGAAGTTTCCTCTCGCGTGAGACCTTGTACGGCAGAAGTTTATGAGCAAGTGCGTATTGGACAAAGGCGCGTGCAGAGCAAGAGTTCTTATCGCATAAGTCGGCATCCGGAGACAGAGATGTGCTCGGTTCAATCGAGTGACACCAATACCAGCACAGAGCACTCTGAATGCACTCCGATTCGGAATATAGCATGAGTTCCATTCCACATGCCATGTTCAAACCGATCCAATAGCCAAACTTCGTGAATTTTAACACATGACTGTAATGAACAGTATCGATGCTGGAATTAGAATTGCATATGCTTGACTCATCATTAGCCTTTTTGCCATTGCAATGTTATTGGCTGTGTTTCCCACTTTTGGGTACGTATAACACATTCATAATATTCCTGTTTCTTAAGCTTTGCGAATTCTGCGGAATTCAGCGCAATTTTGGAGAAGATAATCACCGTGTGCGTGGTTAGGTGGTAAATTTCATGTTTTTCGCGTTTTTTTTGGCGTGTGTGCTCCAGTCATCCACAGAAAGGCCTTGTCATCTGCAAGCGACAAACCTTCCCAGCTCCTCAGTCAGTACGCTTACCACGATTTAATGAGATCTCAGATTTTTAATCCGTTTTGCTAATATTTGGTTAAGTACGTATGCATACCACCTGCAGTACGGCTTGCCAGGCAGACGCGTATCCCACAAACTACTGTCATACCATTTCGTTACCTACTTCTCCATCCTTTTTGTCCGACGGGGAAGAGGTGTGTGTGTGTGCCATTGGGGCTTTACGACGCACTCAGCTGCCGAGGCTATGTGGCGGCGCCTGCCTCCCAACCTGGCAGGAAGGGCGGGCACCGCAGGGAATCGAACCCCGCACCTCTGGTTTCCCAGGCGCCCAGTGGTTAACACAGACGCGTTAACGCAGACGCGTTAACCACTACACTTCCGGCACCCTACGGGGAAGAGGTGAAAAGGGAGGCGTTCATGTTGTCCAAGGTACAGAATGTCCAAAGGTACAGAATGTCCAACGTACGTATTGTCCAAGGTACAGAATGTCCAAGAACCGGAGCTTTCAAAGTAGTTCTCGGAGCGGCCGCCAGGGTGTGAATAATCGCCCTTATCGGTAGGCAACGTTGGTCCGCCCAGCGTCGGCCGCGCGCATACAGTCGACGCCAGTGCGAACACTACAAGCATGCGGTCGGTGGGCCGCATAGCAACGTATTCATTTCTCACGCCGGTGTAGAGATGGCGTCGGATGCTGTGAGTCGGCGAGGCCGCGCTCGACTTGCAAGTGATCGTTGAATACGAGACGAATACCGTGAAGCGGGGCGTTGGACACGCGCGGAGCTGCTGTGAAAGCGTCGCAACGTTGCCCTTAGCCGGCGTGGAACTTGTTCTGTGTCTGACCGGGAACGTGTTCGCTGTATCGTCATAGCTATATACAACTAGAACCTCTTGTTGCAACTGTTGTTTATTCTAAGTGATCGCTGTCACGTTTTCACCACAATTAATTCGCCACAACAGCGTCCAAAGGAGTAAACCTTGCAAGAAAGGGGAAAGTATGGGTATCAATAATGTATGCTTCCTATCGGGTTAATAGCCCCGTTTCTGATCAGTTATCACCGAGATCTGAGGTCAAAGGTGCAGCATATTACAAAGCACGCTACATTACAAATCATAGGATATAGTTCAACGAACAACCATTTGTGGTCAAGATACTGCACATGATATAATTTAGAACAATTAACTGGTGCATCAAGAGATCGGCGGAGATGTGGTGATTTTCCATTGATGTGGATTCCCCACATCAATTGGTTGGGTCTGGCAGGGGCGGTGCTAGGAGATATCAGTTGAGGAAAGGCTCTTCCAGGGAGCTTCCTGAACAACCAGACGGGGAGGGGGGGGGGGGGCTTTCAGGCCCGGTCCTTTTAAAGCGGGCACCGAGGCATGTGACATGTGAGTCACCATTGAACTGGACCGTGCATTTATGTTCATGTAAATCAATGTCGACAAGAAAAATCCAGAATAGGGGAGTGTGTAACTTAAACTGTGTTAAAGTCTAGTTTCAGCGCGTAAATGTGACACCGGTTAAGTCGTGAACTAGTAACCCTGCATGGGGGCCAAACGCATAAAAATACATTTAAGTTGTCAAAACATGGCTGTTGTTCTCTACGGCTGCCCATTCACTCCCCGAGCCGGTAACTCATAAAGCAACAAAGCAGTTTCGCCGCTAACGAAGCAGCAACGGTGAGCTTGTCTCCCGAGCTGGGAAAGATGAGGGTCAGAAAAACTATGTTCAAGGGCTAACTATGAACTATGTTCCGGGCAACGGGCCCGGAAGATCTATACGTGGAATACCCACACTCGGATTGCCCACGCTCAGGGGACTTCGGAAGAACCTTCTACTCCCCCAGCTGAGACTCTAAAAGGAAATGGGGCAAATAGCGAATGTGGACCGCTGAGGGTGAATAACGGGGGGACTCAAACCTACCACACTGTCACATGGGGCTGGGCAGCACGCACTAACTGATTGAGCTACGGCGGCGTTTCTGCTACTAAAAGCCCCATCAGTCCAAGAGGAGGCACTTATTAACAAGTCATGAGATCCCGCCAGGCTGAGAGGTGGTTGTGCTTAGTTTCATATATCTAGGAAGTTAGTTTGTAAAGTGGGGGAAATCTGATGACAATTTCAGTTTTTTAGATATGCTCGCCCTACAAGGGAAGTCGGTGACACTGCCTCTGTTCATCGCACGAGGGCAAACCCCCAAATCCATCACTCGTTAAAAGAAAAAGGCAACGCTTACACGTGTGGCAACCGTTAATGTTTCCAACAGTACTGTTACGCACACACACACACACGCGCGCGCGCACGCATGCACGCACGTACGCACGCACGCACGCACGCACGCATGCACGATTTTTCTCACAATTATGAAATCTGTGCCAAATACACAGGTACTTCAGTACACCGGGAGACACTTGGGTACGCCAAGATTCTACGCCAATAGTTCCAATATATTATGATAATTCAACAGTTCCAGTTACTACACGTGGTCACCTGTGAATAAGTTAACGCAAAACGCGCAACTCAAAAGGTTTGTGAGCCACCGCAACTGTTGCAAATATGTGCAGATCCTGACAAGAAAAAGTATTTTAAACATCAAGCATGCAAGCTTCCATATCCTAATGTTAGGCACACGGCACTATGATAACGCTTGCACGAGACATCGATGGCTAGGCCGATAGGTTTTGATGAACTGTATCACAGACCAGTAGCCTTTCTCACAAAGAGTTGTTACAAACAGTTTGTATTTGTAAGTTGTAATTTAGAATGTACAAACTACAACTTCCAACTGTTTCATAAAATTAGGGAAGGTTGTAGAATTCTAGTTGTAAAATTCTGCGCCGTGTGTAATTTCTCAACGCCAATCACCGGCCTTGCCAAGGACGTAAAAAAGTACGCCTGACCGTCTTTTTAGCATCCCATACGCCCAACGCTGACGTGACGTCACTGGAGTCATGCCACAGCGAGAGCAGCGCGCAACCCCGCACGATGCATATTGCGATCTGGATATTTGCGTTTCCGTTGGTTACAGCTGCACTGCATGCCAAATTTGCTGGGAAAGCCACCCTTTCTTTCTTCCGTCCCTAAAAATAGGTTGCGTTATCAAACGATTATTTCAGCGTAAATTCGGTAAACCTAACCTAAATTACATCGCCCATACTGAGCGGGACGTTGGCGTCAATGCATAGTCAGGCTCACGCAGTCGGGCTCGCCGTTCTCGCTGTCCCCGCTCCTTCCAGCGCCGGTTTCTGTGTCACCCATGTGCACGTGCCCAGGGTCGCACTCAGAATCCTGGTGGAGCACGAGTGACAGGGCTTTATGGAAGGCCCCTAGTTAAATTTCTTAAGTTTTGAGCGCACCTCAAATTTTCCGGTTTCTTTCGTTTCTGTTTGTATCCACTTATTCCGACGGGCGTGTTCATGAAGGGGCCATGGAATGGACACTGACAACACATACTTGTTTCGTTTAGGCGTCGTCGTCAGTGAAACACTGGGGGCCACATAATACTTATGGTGCGACATTCTGGTGGTACGGGCGCCGGGCCTCATGATCGATTCAGAAACCCTCTGAGGAAACACTGGTCCACTTTATGACTCCGGCCGTCCTCCGACGGGAGCAGTTCGTGCGACTCGGAGTAGAGGATTTCAGTGACGCACAATAATTTCTTGCAGGTGCAGGGATCTACTAAATGACACAGGGATCATTTTTGATAAAATCAGGCGACTGGACAAAACGGAGCAAGGTCGTTTGTTGATTAATGGGTCCACTGTCCGACACATAACCATTAAATTGCGTCAATCAATGCGGGCCCTGTTATCACCCTATTTCCTATCCCCCTTTATTGTCGGGGGACCCAACAATGCAAGAGGCCCGCTGACATTCCAGGTCCCGTCATTGTCCCTTTCTGGCAAACGGGCCCGCTGCCGACTCGGATTCCCTTGCTGACACAGGATCCCTTGTCTGGCACTGTGGCCCCATGATAAAACACAGTGGCTCTTTTTCATCTGCGCTTACCTAGCCTCCGCGCGTACTTGCCGTTAGTTCATACCAACAGCAGGGGCACAATCAATATTTTCTTAAGAGGGTGGGGGCAGGCCGCAGCGATAACGCATCACGACAATTTTAAATTTTCTTCTAAGAGCGCTGTGGTAAATATGAAGCAGACCTGTGGGCAGAATGGAGCGCCCCTTGACTGTGCTCCTCCAAAACAATCAAACTGCAGCGACAGCAGGGTTTGAAGACTATGATCTTGTAGGCAGGAGTCGGTTTGCCCCCTTTGTGAGCTTGCGAGGGCCCTCGTTTGACACCCGTCTACCTTATTTGGTTGCCCCCTTCACAATTTTTTGACCTCAATGCTACAAAATCTCAGGAAAATATAAATATCACAGGGATCTTCTTCAGACATGACCTGCGGTTGATGACCGTTCTACTAAGATAAAGGACTACTCCGTGCCATCAACTTGAAAAACTGCCGTACATCAAAATCGAGTGGCCTAAGAGCCGGCGAGAAATGTATTTAGAGCGAGGTTTATTCATAAATACCGCGGTTTTTCATAGTTCCTCACAAGGGCGTAATGTCGATGAATAATTTGTTGATGATTTAGAAAAGCTGGCGCCCCTGCTTGCAGGATAAAAGAAACACTAACCGAACCAGTGCGACTTTGCTTGCTACTTCCAATCAAAGCTTTTTTAATTGCCTTGCCTCCAATCGCTTTGAATGCTGCATCTACCCTACGTTTCCGCTACGCCACCACGATCGAGACAGCAGCGGCGGGGCCTATGACACAGGGCACCAGTGACGTCATTGCCCTGTACTGAGTCGCACGGGATTCCACCTGGGAAATCCAACGATGCCCCCCCCCCCCCCCCCGTCCAGTGTTTCATCCGCCAGCTGATGTTGCCAATACCCGACGAGCGCACGAAAACAAATTATGCTACAGATAATCGGAAATACCGCGGCTTGCAAACAAAAACAAAATAAATGTATCGGAAGTGTCAAGGAGCAGAACATTAGGTTCCCCAATACCAGCAATCAAGTACATTTGTCACCGTATTCACTGCGCGTCTTACAGTTTTAAGCAGAAGCAAACAAACAGAATATTGGCACCGTCATGGCCGACAGCGAAGCGGTGACTCATTGCACCAGCGTAATACTAGTGTTCTGTTACCATGATAGACACCTATATTCCACTTACAGACATGGGATTCATGCATTGTTCACACCCGGCGATAGCTGTCCCTGGTTGGCGTCAACGTGAATGGCTTCGCATGCCCGCAGTTCGATAGGATGACATGCCTGTTTTCACCTGCATGGGTAGAAACTACACTTAAAATTAAGACATTTCATAACCCATTTGTACATCCATTTCATCCCGGCAGTGACTTGCATGCCAGCTGGCCTACTCACAGAAAATGACCACCTTCGCATCAGTACCCTCCCACCCCTGAAACGTGCGAGCACAAGACAACGCAGGATTTCGATCGGGTCGATGCGCCTGCCAAGGTCATGTATAGTGATGGGTAATAGCGCAGAGGAATAAATTTGCTGCACGCTTGATTGCACGGGCCATACGCGGAGTTAGAGATTATCAAATCCATCAACACCATCACTGGGTTACTTCATCTGAGCATTGCGTTCTGCGAGCTTGTTTGTCCTTCCACTTCATCCGATTACTTGTTTATTTTGCCCCTGGGGATTCTTGCCAGCCTCCTCTGCGAGCTTTGCGTCCACAATCCATTTTCGCTTGTGGCATTGCCTTAAGCTAACGATCACCTATTCTACAACGGGGTAGGCCATCGTTGATTTGTAGTTGTAATTTGTACTTTTAATCTTACAAATGCGTCACGGCCGGAAAATCAGCTGGCCTTTATGAAACATACCAAGGTACCGTTGTAGAAATTCTCGAGAGATTTGTCAATTTTTGTGTGTGGTTTTGTAGGTTTGTAATTTTTAGTTGTTGTTTGTAGGTTTCTGCTTCATGAAACACATTTTTACAACTACACACACAAATTTACAAGCTACAATACAAATGTACAAAAAACTGCCTTTGTGAGAAAGGCTACAGAACGCAATTCTCTATAGGAAATCAGTGTCAAAATCAATCAGCAGGCAACTGTTGCTGCTGCGGTATCCTTATAATTTAGTAGTTGCTTCTCTTGTAAACTGTCCGCTCCGTCCGAACTTTGAAAACAATTAACAGTCCGGTATGCGACAGCTACGTACTTTACCTGAACAAGAGCGTTAACCAGGATGCTAGAGTCGCTTTTGAACTAGGGTGGGAGTACAAAACTGCATTGCAAAAAGACCGTACGGGAGTGGAAAATCAATTCACGGAAGATTGAACTTACGAGCTCGTGACTGGTGCTTCAGCAAGCAAAGACATCTATTTCAAGTTGCCATGGACGTAATATCAAAAACCTGACAAAACTGCTTTGTTTTTTAACATCTCAGGCCATTAAATTGAAACAATACATTGAAGCATAGAAATTTCTTGACAGTGTGATAAACATAAAAATTATTAACATCAATAGTTTGATGCTGCACTTTGCACTTCCCCTCCACAACACTTTTAACACAAAACAAAGCAAATGAATTCAAAAGCAAAATGACAACAGAAAGTTGAACAGCCATAAAACCCTCAAACAAAAAACCTTGGGCTCCTACACATCAGCGCATCACCAAGTCAAATACAACTGACATACCTCTGGCTTCTGTTGAGATGGGGTCAGGGAAAACAAACATTTTGTCACTGTTTCTTGCAAAATACCAATGCTTACTTCCATGAAAGTAGCCTTACTATATCCAATCTAAAGAGGCCTTACTTCATCTCCTCCTGTCTTATCTGTTTGCATCGCAGCGGCAGTTGTGAGTTACTAATTCTTGCACAATTCATATTGCCACTTGCCACGCACTTAACTGTCTTATCCTAACTTAGAGCAACCCATATGTTGAACATCATCTCAACTCACCTATCTGTTGAGAGCAGTGGTTGCGATAAAAGCATGATGTAACTGATTGTTGGCTGGTTGCAACTTGTATTTTTATTCAGTTCATTTGTGTATGCTTGTTGACATCAGACCAAGTTGACAACACACAAATCAAAACACTTTAAATCACTTTGAACAACTTATTTTGATTGCCGTGGTTAACCTGTGTCAAGGGCAATAATGAGTATGCTCTACAATACAATCTCTCTTCTCCAAAAGTAACATAACTTTTAGATGGCCATGCCAGTATTGCTGCTTGCCTTTTCAGCTGCAGCAAAGACATCTATTTAGGCTTGCTTATTCATATTTAATGACAGAGTATGTATGTTGGCTTCACATTTTAAATGGGATGGTCTGACTATTTCTTACATACTAATATTTGACTCAAATTATAATGGCTATGCGGCTTGGGGTATCCCTGTGTTGAAAGTATAGTGCATATATACAGTACAGTCATTTGTCAGTCAGCAAACTATGACAACTACAGAAAACAACTGGTTGAAGCAGCCATGAGGGACCACTTCAAGCAATTTAGGACAGATAATCCAGAATATGGAACAAAATAAGCCCATTGCATGCCTTGTGACATAATAATTTGCCTTATGACAAAACTCGATGGATTATAACAGAAAATTGCTGACTCTGGTTACCAATCATGCGTTGCAACTAGACAAGGTAAGCAACTACATGGTCCACAGGAGACTTACTGCCTTCTTCCTGCTCCCCCAAAACAAAAAGTCAGGTACCCTTTGCATGGTCTGCTGGCAGACAGTCATCGCACTCCCCCCCCCCCCCCCCCCAATATAAATATCGATCATGCCCACCAACCTATGAGATTAAAATGCGAAACAAGTAAGAGGTGTGCATAATAAACATCTCCAGAGGGCAGAATGTCTCGTCTTGTGCTGGATTAGAGCGCATAGTCTCCTGGACTTTTTTGTGGGCCAAGTGCGAGGCCCCTTTTTCCCTCGACAGACCTAGAGTCACCTCCGAGAGGGGGGGGGGGGGAGCTTTACTTCCGGCAAAAGGCCAGGCAACGACTACGTTAAACCTGCTTATGCTGTCCGGCGCAAAGCAAGTGAGATAGTATTTGTAAGTGACGTTACGTTAACCTGGCTCACTTTTGTCCAGCAAGATCATAGCAAGATCAGACCGCAGCAACAGATATATTTATTTCACGACATAACACGCATTCAGCACGTTTGAACGACAAGTGAGCCTCCTCACCGGCCCTTCCGCCTTACTCCTGGGGCGCCGTGTGTCCTGCGTGGGGTGTCCGTGTCAGCGATGGCCTTGGCTCAGCTGACTTGTCGGCGACCTGTGCAATGGATGGATGCCGGCCCGCTTCATTGCAGCAACGGGGGGATCAGCCCCGGGCTCCTCTGCCCGGCACGACCTTGTGGTGTTGCGTGATGTTATTAAGTCCTGGGAAGTCCTAACTAAGAAAAACCAGGACTCCTAGCCAATAAGGAAAAACCTGCAATATTTGCCGAATTATGCAGGAAAAAACCCTTTATTCAAATGAAAATATCTAATCCCGCACTGTGTAAAAACTCAAAGAGGAGAACGATCAAATAAGGATAAGAATCACCAAGGAGAGAATGGGGATTGAATGGAAGCCGATTTGCGTTCGTGTAATTGATGAGCGGCTGCCTTGATCATTGATATACCGGACACACGAGGAGGAAGTGATTTATTGTGAAAGGGATGCCGCAGCGACGACAAAGCGGAGGAGCAGTTCGTTCGAAAATGTGGCAGAGGGTGATTTTGGTGTGACCGATACGCAGTCTGGCAAGCAGCACTTCCTTCAGGCGATTATCTTGATTAATTGCCGGCCAGTGCTGAAGTACGGGTTTGATTGGGTGAAGGTGGTGATGAGTGCGTTGATCCCATTCCGATTGGAGAAAGAGACGGAAATGTAAATTGATAGCTGCTGGAATATCAGAAACGGGACAATTCAGATGATTACTTTCCGGAAGTATGAGACTTCGTTTTGCTCCTTCGTCAGCAGTGCTGTTTCTATGAATATCTGTGTGCCCAGGTATCCAGGGAAATGTTCCTTGAGGTTGTTGAGGAAGGGAGCGGAGCGTTCGTCGTATGCCGTTAAAGTTGGGTGGGATGAATTATGGAGTGATGAGAGCTTGTAGCGATGAATAAGAGTCGGTGCATATGACTGCCCTTCGTAGATTACCTTGCTTGATGTAGAGCAGGGCTGCCAGGATCGCATATGACTGCCCTTCGTAGATTACCTTGCTTGATGTAGAGCAGGGCTGCCAGGATCGCTGTTAGTTCAGCCGTATACACAGTATTATAATCTGACAGGCGGTTTGATTTGTGGTAATTATGATGTACGAAGGCAGCTCCTGTGCGACCATCGCGTCGGGAGCCGTCAGTATAAATAAAGGTGTGCTGGTCATGTTCTCCTTTGAACTCGCGAAGAGTGCATGCACTTCAGTTTCTGATACGTTTCGTTTTTTTGTGTTTAAACGGAAAGATTACGTTAGGTATAGGGTCGCCCCAAAAGGGTCGGGGACTGGGAGTTGGGTTGCAAGGAATGTTGGGGAGATTAAGCGCTCGCTGCACTCGAATAACACGAGTGCTGATGGTTGGATGCTGGAGTTTCGCGTTAGTAAGTGTGCGGTTGGGACGGAGGAGTGCGAGGGCGTTGTATGTGCGGTTACCAACGTGCGCTGTGCCTCGTGCGTAAAATCTGAGAAGTTGTCATTTTCGTCGGTGTGATAGGGAGGGGATATTCGTGTCCGCGAGCAGATTTGGGACCGAGGTATGTGCGAAGTGCACCAGTCACTATGTGGAGAGTTGCGTTTTGGATGGTCTCCAGGGTTTCGACTTCTTTGGAAGAACCTATTCGGTGGTCACATCTCGGTTGGACCACCCCACGCACACCGGCGAACTGCCGCACACAACGCCGACAGAGAGAGACTCACCCCACGCGCCCGAGCAACACCTCTTATACTGCTTCCAAGGCTCATGCCCGCAACACGATCTGCGTGCGACTGGCCGGCACCACCGTGACGCACCGCCCCGAGCTGTGATTGTTCTCCTCACTCAGGCATGAGTCATCGCCCCACTCGCCTTACATGCTGACACACTGACTCGGGGCATGGCCCACCGCGACACTCACCCCTGATCTTCAAATATCATACACTGACACCAACGTCTCATACTATCCAATCACTCGACATACACCGGCCGCGGGAGACCGCTCCACCGCTCCACCGGCCGCAGGAGGCTGCTCCACCGCTCCACCGGCCGCGGGAGGCTGCTCCACCGCCCCACGCCTCGCTGGGTCACAGCTGCCGCCGCACAGAACCGCACGTCTGTCGGCGTTCGCACGCTGATGCCTCCCAGGGCAGTGATGCCACTCATGCCGAGCACGACGTCAACACCCAGCGGTCGGTGCGGCACTACGAAGACCTCGAGCGTCACTCGACGGTCCCTGGTATCAACCAGCATGCTGCCGGCCCCGCAGCATCCGAGTTCCCGGCCGCCATTCGTGACCACTCTCACCATCCGCGGTGTCCATCGTTCGCAGCGGGCAGCGGTCACACCGCCTGCAGCCGCTGCCGGGGTTTCAGGCATTCTGGCTGAAATGGCTTCTATTCGGCGGTCACATCTCGGTTGGACCACCCCACACACACCGGCGAACTGCCGCACACGACACCGACACTCACTCCACGCGCCCAAGCAGCACCTCTTATGCTGCTTCCAAGGCTCATACCCGCAACACGACCTGCGTGCGACTGGCCGGCGCCACCGTGACGCACTGCCCCGAGCCGTGATTGTTCTCCTCACTCAGACATGAGTCATCGCCCCACTCGCCTTAAATGCTGACACACTGACCTGGGGCATGGTCCACCGTTACAAAGAAATCTCATAAAAAAGAAGGCCAATGTAGTCCAAGATCGGGCGTATCAGGGGGGTGTAGAGGCGGAGGAGAGTGCGTCTGTCGGCGCCCCACTCCCGCCTTGTTATGCATTTCATTATGTTCAGTCGTCTGGCGCAGCGTTGCTTAAGGTCAGCAAAATGAGCATTGAAAGTAAGACGACGATCTAATGTTATTCCAAGGTATTTAAAACTGTCACCTAGAGGGATTATTTCACCATTAAGATTCAGGGGGTTGGGGGGATGGAGGGTTGAACACTACTTCGCCTAGAGAAGATCGTGCGAGTACCGAGTATAGCGCGCGAGTAGTGGTATCTAGACCGCACGGTAGATGGCAGAGCGTGTCGCAGAGTACAGAAATAGTCTAGTTCCGACCGCCGACTCGTGTGCACCTTCGCGGAGACAAACTCAAACAAAGATTACAACTGATTTTGTGGGGGAAATCTGCAGTCCCCACCGTGCACAGCAAGCGTGAATGTCATTTACAGCTAATTGTGTATAATGCAGTGCGCGATCGACATTAGCGTGTGTATGCCACACAGCCAGGTCGTCCGCGCGTAAAGAATACCGAAAATGTGGAGAAATATTATTGATATTATTGAAAACATAATTTATCATCACAAGGGAGAGGGTTGGTGATAAGACCGTGATAAGACCCTGAGGAAGACCGTGATCCTGCGCCGTCTGAGAAGAATAAGTATTTCCGCAATGCACAGAAAACATCCTATCAGTTAGAAAGGGCCACGAACTCCGATTTCATGTAGTTTGATGAGGAGGACACTTTTATTCACCCTGTCGAAAGCGGCCTTTAAATCCACGAATAGTGCTACCGTAGCAGATTTAGTCCGAAATCCGAACTGAATTGAATGAAAAGGTGAAGAAAGGTGATTTGACTCAAGGAACACGCTGATACGTCCGCTGACCATTCGTTCGAATATTTTAGAAGCACAGCTAATAAGAGAGATGGGGCGATAGGTCGAAGGGTCAGAGGGAGGCTTAGAAGGCTTAAGTATAGGGATAAGTGTGCTAGAGCGCCATGAGGGAGGGAAGGAGCCGTTAACCCACATATCGTCGAAAGCCGACAAAGGTTGGTGAGTCCAGACCTAGTACGATTTCTAAAGAAGGGGTAGGCTTACTGGTCTGGACGGACAGAAGTGTTTTCGCACTTACTGATCGCAAGGTCCAATTCATAGGGTGTGAAGAGTACGTTGGATGTCTCAGTGTTAGCGGACGGGAAGTTGAGTGCGAGCAGTGTGACATTAAGTGTGTTAGTTATCTGTTGGGAATACTGCTCGTATGATGATACACGGGCGAAGTGTGTGACAAATTTTGTGGCGACTTCAAATGGGATGCTGTAGTGTTGGTTGCTGACTACAAGGTGCGGGGTTTTATAATGTGGCGTGCGTTTGTTTGTGAAACACCTAATCAGCGACCATATTTTAGATAGAATGGTAAAGCGGTTGAACGTATTTGGAAATTGCTCCCAGCTTTCCTGTTTTGCGCGTTTAATGATTATATCGACTTGATGTTTAGCTCTGCGAAACTCCTCTTCATGAGCTCTGCACATGCAACTACGAAAAACACGCATAGCCCGGCGTCGCAGGGCTACTGTGCGCTGACACTCATCGTTCCACCAGGGCGCACGTTTGTGCCCTGGTCGACGATGAGTGTATGGAACGAACTGGTGCGCTGAGGCTAAAATAGTGCTTAAAAATGTAGGGAGGTCGGGAGTTGTGCCTGAAGGGTGTGCCTCATCTATATAATTTTGGAAGTATGCACAGTCCGCTCTGCGAACATCCCATCGGCGATATTGGCGTCTCCGCAATGGTGTGAGCGGCCCCTCTGCCGATTGGTCCCCACCATCTGGAGGCCATAAACCCACGTGGGTTTATGGGGACACGCGGGCGGGGACGCACGGTCCCTGCCGAGCAGTCTGCGTTCAGGCTCCGACGGCGCGGCTCGACGCGAGCCGCGTCAGCGTTTACGACGACGACGACGACCTTGGAGTGTGCGACGCCACCTTTCCAACCCCTCTCTTACCTTTGCCTTGCAAGTATTTGGCTAATACAATCTTCCTTTTCAACGTTCGTTTTCGAATCAAGTCGATGGTCCTCCGGAATACTAACGAACTCTTACGCACGAACACCCGTAAAAACGAGTGTCCGGCGCCGCTTGTGTTGCGCCTCCTCGATGCAATTCCTTTTCATGTCCAAAAAGAAGCCGTAAAAAAGTGACGCAAACGCATTCTGCATATGTGGAGCACGTCTTGGTAGATGACGTAATGTTTGAACAGGGATATACCGCGCCACTACTGCGCAGCGGAATGATTACAAACGGGGGCGGTATTTCATGAAGGGGGGGGCACGCAATATTGTGGTGCCCGCTGGAGTCGAGCCGGTGCCCCCGCTGCCCGCTTGTGGCCCCCTCCAAAAAAATTATGCCATTAAATTTGAAGATAAAAGGAATATGCACCTTACATCCCCAACTTTCCAGCCAAAGTAGCGCCAGCTTTTAGCCTTAGTTTTTTATAGCTTTTTAGCCCTCGTTTTCTAAGGGCTGCGCAGTGTAACATGGGTTCCAAAACTTATGCTATCTATTACATGCATTCATGTGCATGCATATACATATATATATATATATATATATATATATATATATATAATTAGTGTTATATATATATAAATTAGTGTTATTATATGCACATATATATATATATAAATGTATATATATATATAATAGTAAATACGGGAACCCACGCAAACAATATGCACGACCTTACGGTAGCATGACTAGCAGTCCTCATCTTAATTTCATTCTAGTTGAATGCTCCAGGAAAACCTAATGTTCCGTTGGCGGTAAAAGTTCGTCATGTATGCATCAAATGATTGGAAATGAAATGAAAAATGGGCGAGATATCAAATCCCCAGGAACTTTATTACAGGGCAGTTCAGGTGGGATAATCAAAAGGTAAGATTTCAGACCGGTTCATTGGACACCTCAATCGCGCACGTATACGGAAGGTGTGTACATCGTTACGAGGAAAACGTGACAGGTAAACACGTTAAGTATACCTAATGTCGAATTAGGTAATTGCATCGCGTGCGTAGTTTGATAGCTGCGGCATTGTACAAGAAACACTAGCTGTAAAGGAGACATTTTACCGGCAGGAGACAAACGCTCATATATTTAAATTGTTGCGCGCAATCGTCAACTTTGTTCGAGGCAAGTAAGCATGCATTATCTTGGGACGTCACATGAACAGAGTTTTTCACGTGAAGTACATCTAGGAATGGCGCTTTAGTCATTGCCTTGAAGACCTTGACCTAATTCTTGGTGCTGGTCATCTATGACTTCAAATTTAACTGTCTGCATTTCGATCAGCTCTCCGTACGTGCTGGATATGGGGTGTTTCTATGGTACCGTATTGAAGAATGTTCACTCTCATTCAACGATATTCACTACTGAACACGAAACGTTTTTGATGTTAGCTTGCTATTGCTGACAAAACCATCCCATAGTAACTGTTCGTGCGAAAGAGTTCGTTAGTATTCCGGAGGACCAATGACTTGAGACGTTGAAAGCAAGGAGTCTCTATTAGCCAAAGAGCTGCAAGGCAAAGGTATGAGAGGGGTTGGAAGGGTCGCACACTCCGAAGTCGTCGTCGTCGTCGTACACGCTGTCGCGGCTCGCGTCAAGCCGCGCCGTCGGAGCCTGAGTGTGGACTGCTCGGCAGGGACCGTGCGTCCCCCGCCCGCGTGTCCCCATAAACCCACGTGGGTTTATGGGCCCCAGATGATGGGAACCAATCGGCAGAGGGGCCGCTCACACCCTCGCGGAGCCGCCGCCGCCGCGCCGACAGCGACGGCCCGTTTGCTCGCCAACAATAACCACAATGCTGGTGTGCGATGCCGGAAAAGATCATTAATCCAAACTTATTTGTTATTTGATCTTGTTTGAACTTATTAACCCGACCTTATGTCTGAATGATGCTGACAATCGAGCAGTCAAGATCGGCGTCCAGAATTGCCCACTGCTGGTGTCGATTTCGACAATCATATTTTCGGGCACTGCGCGGCTGCAATTCCATTTCATATTCCGCCTCCTCTCAATGTTTTTTAGCAGCCCAAAATGCAGACAAACCTTACCGAGCTCAACTTTGACAATCAGCGATTAATGCTCGGCGCGCCACCTCCATCCGGCTCCATTGCGTCGTGGAGCGGACATGGATTTGTTTCTAAGCTTGTAATCCGGCCGGCCAGCCTCAAGCGCGTGGTCTTCGTAATGGTATCGACTGTATGCGCGCGGCCGGCGCTGGGCGGGGCAACGCGGTCTGCCAACAAAGACAATTATTCATACCCTGGCGGCCGCTCCAGGAACTAGTTTGGAAGCCTTGGTCTTAGGACAGTCTGTACCTTGGACAATACGTACATTGGACATTCTGTACTTTGGACATTCTGTACCTTTGGACATTCTGTACCTTGGACAATAAGATGCGGACCCGGTGAAAACTCTTAATACCGTAAAAAACAATCACGCCTCCCTGGTTCGAGAACACACCCAGTGGGTAACGGTATGTAAGTTCTTAAAAAAAAAAACACGGCAAGAAACGTATGCCCTGCTGCAGGCCTCACCGGCAAGCCAACAAATTACAAAGTGCTTAACAGCAGCGTTCGAGCGGCCGAAATTGCACGCCAAATCTGACCCACAGACGCAAAAATCCGTGCCCAAACCGGCAATGATCAGTGCGTTTTTGCGGAGGAGTGCGTCCCACCCTGTGGCACATGCTTAAAGCCGACGTCAGGACGATCGAAGGTGAAAGAACGAAGCTACTTGTGAAGTTAAGTGAAAGAACGAAGCTGCTTTCACCTTCTATGGCCGCAGTAGAATCACCATCAATGCAAGTAAATGACGGTTTTGTACATATTGTATGGTCTTACTAAGACTGCAACAAGTAAGATGTCATTGAATTCGGTTATTGGAACTGACAAGATTCATTTACGTCTGCCTGATACTAGGTAAAAATGCCCATTCTTTTTTGGCAGGGCCCATTCGCCCACTCTTTGTAGATGCATAGTGCAATGGGCAAAGTAGGACTTGCCTCATGAAGAGAGGGACCTACCATGCGGCAGCACAGCAGCATAGGTCAACATGTTAAACGAAATTAGTGGCATGAGGAAATAACTCTCGGCCCTATTCATGTGTGTGAAGACAAAATTTGTTTCCATGAAACTCCAGGCACCCGTAAACACCTTTAAAAGTTTTGGCTACAGCTATTCCTACCAACTCATATTATCAACACAACATTTTGGCAGCATAAAACATGCAAGCAAATGTTCCATGCTTGAGCTCAATGTAAAATAATCATCTCTAAGAATCGAATTGAGTCTCGTCTTATTACTAGACAGGTTGACATCCGTTCCGTCATTTATCGCCATCAGTTCTTCAAAGTGTCGCCTTTGAACCTTTAGTTTCGCTGGTGACTTCTGACTGTTCGGGGCCCGAGTTGATTCCGCCGAATCAAGTCACAAGAATCAACAGTCAAGTCGTATTGTCAACAGTCAAGTCGTATTGAGTCATCGCAAGAGCTAGGGATTCGTATCAAGGTTCATTCAGAGGAAATGCGATTCTTGATTCCATTCAAAACCTGATTCCCTTCATACGCAAGCCTGCCGCGAGGCGTCTTTCCTTCCATTGAACTCGGTGGAAAACAGGTCAAATGAGATACACGGGTGATTTATGCACGAACATAATGATAAACAGTCAATGGACCATCAACGCAAACAGAGCATGAAACATCACAGATTGTGCTCGAACGTAGCCTGGTGCACCACGCGCAGCCCGTAAGCGCGCCTAACCGGCCCTGCAGCGGTCCCGGTTGACAACGGGGGAGACACGCGAGTCGACGGGATCCCGAAAGCCCGAGCATTGCTGGCATCAACGCGTCTGTGAGTCTCAAGCCTCCGGACTCGTCCTGGCTTCAGCACCAGATTTGGGCTTGAGATCTAAACAGCCGAACCCAACGGACCAAAGAAGACACTACAGCCCGAGCGCCTTGGGGTCAGGATAATACCGATATCAAAACAGCATTTCAACAAGATGCGGTCAATCCTTCGCCGCCAGCTGGCTCCAATTTCGTTGATGACCAATGGCAGCACGACCAACGGTGACAATTTCCTCGCATCCTACCGGACGTGCCAAGAGAACGAGCCAAACCAAACTTGGCGGAAATCCCATCTCAGCAGCTACGCCCCTTTCGTGGCTGTCGCCAGCAGCTCACGTGCTATGGCCACGCGCCGCATGTGGCCCACTCACACCTTGGCCTTGGACTGGACGGGCAAGTAGAGCTTGAACTCTGCGGGCAGCTCGTCCTCCGAGTAGAGCCGGTCCGAGAAGTAGATGCGCCGGATCCGGCAGTTGGCATGGATCTGCACACGCAGCGTCTCCACGTAGTTGGTGCCGTAGGCGCGCCGCGTGAAATCAGCCAGGTTGAACTGGATCTGCGCGGCGGAGAGGGTACGATCACGATACGGTGCAGCTTCCGGTCACGAGTACTCAGTGCTGTACAGACGCTGACCTGTGTTCTTTTGTAACGCCCCCCTCGCATACACACATACGCACACACACCAACGTTGCTTTGGGCATCTCAATGCCGGCTTCATTTATACAATATTTCCCCCCTGAAATATTGCAAAAACTATGAGAATAATTCAACAACACACAAGGCCTACTCTTCTTGGTCAAAAATGCCGGGTCATTCCTAATATGCTGCTAATGACTTCCAGACGGTTCAGTCAGCGTGTGAAAACTGTATGTCAGAAAAGACTGCGACAGTAGTCTAACAAGAGAAAAGCTGATACGCACCACCACTTTTCTTGTTAGATGCAGTGGAAACCCATGGTGTTTGAAGCCTTGCACGTTAGAGATCATGATCGTGCCATCGACAGACACGTCGACGAGGGATGTACTCTCGCTGTGTAATGGACAGTCTCCGGCACCCAGGGCGTAATGTAGTGCAAGAGGCCAGGGGCAAACGCCTTTGTCAAACGTATCGGTCACATAGCGTCCGTCCTTAGACGTGATTCGGAGCAGATTTGGCAAGGTGTGCATCATGGCACCCTAGGCTTACCCCTTCCTGAACCCTTCACACAAACAATGCTTCTTCTGTACTCTTAAAGGGAATGTGCTAGATTTGGAGACATTGAAGCACCAGATGTGATGAAATGAGCTCACTTATAACTATTCATACACTCTTGTGTGGAGAAGACTGCTCTAACCACCATAATTTCTCTGTTTAGTAAACATGCTCCTCCACATGTCATTACTATGTCACCATACCTTGCATAACATTGATTGGGAGCCAGTTAACGGCCGCTGTATCTGGAAATGGTACCCAGGAACGCCAGACATCAACGACTCAACAATTATGCCTTTCTTGGCCTTAATTGCTGCATGGCCATTGAAATGACAGGGCTTAAATGACATTCTTGCCATATCATCGATGCCTGGGTGACCTAAAAATAGTCTGCACGAAAAAATCTGCACACCTTCGCGGCCGTGTAGCTAAGAAGCTAGATGGGTTCAGGTCTTAAGGTCAGGGCTGTGAACTTATAAACTGAATACTAATCTGCACATTTCACATTAACTGAAGTTCTATAACACCAACTACAAGCTTACTAAGCAGCAGCATTTGACTGAAGATGGCAAACGTTTCTGCATGTGAGGAACCATCGATTTGTAACCATTGGCACACCTGGCTCCATCGATGACACCAAGCTGGTCGCATACAACACGTGATTTACTGGCGATAATGAACTGGGTTCAACACACTTGAACTGCCCGGTTTTACTGCTCACCTGGTTCCAGCCATCATCCAGTCGCATGGGCATCGTACAGATGAACGGCTTGACTCGGGTCGTGGACTGGTAGTTGGACGCCCGGAAGCGCCGGCGCACGTTCTTGTCATCCAGCACCTGAGCGAAAGAGCATGCACTACTCAGTGCAACAACAGTACCAATGGAAATTCAATTTTGTTATTGTCTCAGTCTGTCGTGTTGTGTGGGCCATGGCTCTAAGTGTAGCTTAGGATGGGTTCTACCTGTGAAGTGACCCAGTTCAGTCTATCTTCATCCTATGAAGAACTGATCTCTGCAAGGGTCCTAGTTAGCAAACAACTCCAGCCAAGATGGGTTTAACTCCATGACAGCTCACAAAATGTCATTTATGATGAGCTGGAGACTTTGTAATGGAAACAAGAGTATGGTATACAGTAGACAACTTTGAAAAAGCCTCACATCTGCCCCTTCACTGTCAATTAACAACACGCCTAATAGCTTTTGGATCAGACTGCGCTGAGGTGGACATTGGCTAGCGATATGTACATCTGTACACCATTAAGTTTTCCACACTGTGCAACCAGACTCATGTGCTATCTTCTCATGTTGCTGATATACAACATAAACTACTAAGAATGCCCCAAAATGCTGGCCAGTCTACCAAAACATTTTTTCCACTTTTTATGCCCAATCTTTGTCCTGATTTCCTTTCATTATGATGTCAAGCATGTACCATTTCCACACTTGCATCATGCATAGGCTATTAGCAAAATGTTTAAGCATGACATGTCAGAACATCAGTCAGATTCAGCCAGTTTGTATTTCAAACTATGGGTGCTGAAAGGCTGTGCAGTCATGCCCCCTAGAGCTCAAATGGCCAACCAGAGCTTCAAACCATAGCGAGCCAACCATCCAGCAAAAGGTAGGCAAAATAGCTGTGATGTCTCAGGGTGCCAGTGCACCACTTCCCACAAACAATTTGAGAAACATTCATAGTGCGCAGGTCAGGTTACATCAAACTAGTGAAAGTTGTAATCTGCCTACACAGCCCACATTCCAATGACAAATTCTGGGTCCAGCTTATTATGCTTGTAAACTGCATACAGTCTTATAAGCCACTTCCTCTTATATCAAGAACAAAACTGAAGAAAACTAAAATGTCACCTGACAATAGCTGGTTTATGTCCCCAACTACCATCACTTTACCTGGACTTCAAAAGTGAAATACTTCTTTAGATTTTTGATGATCATCACCAGGAAGGGGAGCTTGATTCCCAGGGTCTTCTTTGGGTCTGCCGGGCATGTGATGAAAGTAGTGCTGGGAAAAAAGTTGGTTGTGAAGAAGAAAATTGTCTATAAACACTGCTTCCCTGGTAACTGCACAGCCCACTATAGCTGTTTACTCCTCAGTCCAGGCTCAGGCAGCACTAATTTTCTTCCCATTCTCTGGCAGCATCCAAGTCACATGAAATACAAAATTTGACAAAAGTTTCTTTCTGGCTCTATTTTCCAAATCAGTCAAAATCTGGGGGGCCAAGGCATTTGATGTGTCCAGCTTAAGTAATAACAGGAAGACACACCCAATTTCATTAACAAAACTAAGCTCATGCCTAAGGCTACAGCACCATGGTTGGTTTTCAGTGTGTGGGCATGAATGGAAATAAACACTAGAAGCACCAACCTACCTGACATTTGTACCAACAATCTCCAGTACTAATGACTGGATATCATTGTCAGTTATCCTCTTGATGTGCCCATTGCGAACCTGGCAAAAGCAGGATACAGAGCTCAGTATTTTCAAAATCTATTGTGCAGCATGATTTTATGTTTGTTACAGTGCAAGGAGCTTCCAAAACCTTATATTTCTGTCTTCATTATATTAAGTACAAATACTTTCAACTCAGCATTGGTTTAAAACACCAGCCAGCTTGCATACCTCAGGTCATGATAGCTTGGCATTGATGTAATTGAACATCATCTAACACATATAACAAATCATTCTGAGCCTGGGCTTTGACTAGCAGAGCAGCATGACAGCATGACAAGGACTTCAGCTCATAAAAAACATCATATGCTATCCAACAAAAGTGGTGCATGCTACAGAATCGCCCAGAAACAGCAGTGTATGATGCCATATGAGCAAAGAGCACAACCAACAAGTGAGCATTTTCTGAGTACCTACACTCTGCACACTCAATGCCTTGAAAATATTACTACCCTACTGGACACTGCAAACGAACCGCATTGGACACTGACCTTTTTATCCCAGATTTGAAGTGGCTTACTTCCAATGCTGTACAATATCGAGAGGAATCCACTTTGAAATGTATTCTTGAACATATCTATACCTTCTCCTCAAACGTAAGTACCACGATCACTCGAACCCCAGCCGCTTTACAACGACGCGGCGGATGAAAATGAAGGAACACTGACCCCGATTCAATCTGCTCGAAAATATGCAACGGTCCGCGCAGAAATATTTTGGATGAATACCTTTCCTGCTATTAATTCGCACCGGTTGGGACACACGCGGTGGCAAACAATTCTCGCCAACCGTAAGTGCAATCCTAGTTACAAATGCGCTTCAGGAATCAGTATGTTAAATGCTTTGCATTACAGCCAATCAGCGTGGGCCTACTTGGTGATCTACCGCTTACGTGGGAGCGTGGAATGTTTAGTTTGTGGTATCCATGGAAACGACCAAGGCAAATATGACGCGATACTTGCGGTGATTGCGGTCGTGATTTGCGGCATTCGTGGCGCGCTACGGTCAACAGGGTAGAATGAAATGATTATGAGTGGGATTCGGTCAGCTCCTGCGCCTTGAGTCGGGTTGTGTCACCAGCAGTTGCACCTTCGATATATGTTTAAAGATCAGATGATTCTGTATGAAAGGTGATTATCCCTCGCACCGACGGCATTCAATGCGGCTTCCCTGCGTTTGGCCGGGCGAATAACCCTAAACGTTCACGGACGGACGAGCGCGGAAAATTGAACTTCGCGGAATACCAAACTCAGGCAAATTATTGACTGAACTATCGACCTTAGGCCAACAGCGGAGACCAGGAACTAAACGGGGTGATGAACGCTGGCCCATTTCCCGGTATTACAAGCGTGTAGAGGGTGTCAGATAAGCAAAGCTTAAGATTATCTAAAAATGGACAAAGATTTGCCTCGGCCAGACATACTGCGTCCCCTCGTGGCTGGGTCTCAAGACCTGTCGTCAACGCTATGTCATCTGTACGGAGAGCAGCATCGCCAAAGTTCGGCTGATGAAGCCATCATTGGCCACCTGGAGACGAGCCTTCCAGCGCGTCCGGACCCACTTCATGCCGACTTCGTAAACCAGCTAACGGAGCTTCGAGACGCGTATGTAAACACACGATCTAGTCTGCAGGACATTGAGCAGCATTTGCTGAAGGCACGTGCCGTCCGGCTGGTGGGCACACCAGCAGAGCCACCGGGGCCAGCCCATGCACCCTCTTTGGACGTGCTGCGGCAAAACAAGCTGCTCACCGCGCTCGACTCTTCCACACTTCGTAAATACCAGCTACTGGTGCCAGAGGACTTCTGTGCGCCTCCAATCCCCAGCGACAGTGAGCAGTCGAAAAAGCCCGCAACAGAGAAAAGACGCGAAAGCCGGCCATCGGCCGTCAGGACTTCTCTCGCCGGTTTGGAGACAATTTTGCCACAACTTGGTGACCAAAACCCGCGGGGTGGCCGGGCGAAGCTCAGCGGCACCGCCCAGGTGTTGCGTGCGGAGCCGCCCTCCCTGTGCCTCGACAGCTTCCAGGTGGACACCGACTACGAGCTGAGTCTGCGTGTCAAGAACGTGTCGTGTTCGCTGCTCTGGCTGCGGCTGGTGCCGCCGGCCACGCCACAGTTTCAGCTGACGCGGATCACGTTTCCGGGTGCGCAGTGTACGCTGGCGCCGGGCCTCTCGCTGGACGTCCGGCTGACATTCAGCGCCCGCCGCCGGCGCACCTACCGCGATCGCGTGCTGATAATGACGCCGCTGGGCGAGCTGGCCGTGCCGCTGATCGTCAGCCATCGGCCGCCTGTGCTACGCATGGACGCCAACATCGCGCTGGGCGAGGCGCTGGTGGGCTGCCGCAAGCGCCGTCGCGTGTTAGTCACCAACGAGGGAGGCCACGGACAGTTCTGCGTACTGCGCCGCGCCGCCTGGCCGGGCGCGCTGCCGGCAGGCGACGACAGCGACGGCGACGACGGCGGCGGCGGCGCGAATTTCGCTGTCCTCCCAAACCGCTTCACGCTCGACACGGGCGAGAGTGTGGAGCTGGAGGTGTCGTTCTTGCCGGTGGCGGCTAGCGCACACCGCGAGACCATGACGCTCGTCTGTGACAACGCGCAGGTTCAGCACGTTACGGTGCGCGGCTGTGGCGTGCGCGGCGGGGCCGGCATGGTGGCAGCGCGCGGCGAGTTCCACGAGCCGACGGTCGGGGAACGCGCGGACAAGTACTGCGCCCACTTCTTGCGCCTGCCGACCACGCTGCCGGAGCTGGAGTCGCGCCGCACACTCCGGCTGCGCAACACGAGCGGTGTCGAACTGGCCTATCGCTGGCAGAGCCGACCGGCCGCCATCGACGTGTACGGCACGGACGCAGCGGACGTGGCTGCTGGCTGCGACACGCGAGTGATGCCGTCACGTGGCACGCTACTGCCATTCCAGGAGGTGGACGTGACGTTCGCGTGCCGCACGCGCTGGCTGGGCGAGCGGCGTGTCGTTTGGAGCCTGCTGCTGGAGGGGCTGCCCGAGATGGCGCTGTCCGCCGACGATGTGCGTTTCGGCCCGGACGGGCAGCGCGCCGGTCTGGTGTCGCGCCTAGAACGGCGAGTGCATCGGCGCGCCGCCTCGGCCGGCTGCCTGCTGCGGCACGGCCGGCTGGACCTGCACGCACCGCCTCAGCGGCGCGCCGAGCGGTCACGCTCGCTGTCGCCGGCCGACGCGCGGCGCTTCTGGGACGTGCTAGCATACGAGGTGCAGACGCTGTGCCGCTGTGAGCCGCTGCCGCTGTCGCTGGAGCCGCCCATGCTGCGCCTGCCGGACCACGTGCCGTTCTGGACTCGTGTGAGCCGGTCGCTGGCGCTCGTCAACGACTCGGACTACGCGGCACCGTTCACATGGGAGACGTTGAGGCGCGGCGATCTGCTGGTCTGCGTGAGCCCCACCGAAGGTACGATACCGGCGCACAGCCGGCTGCCCACGACCGTGACGCTCTGGTCGGCGCGCGGGCTGCATCTGACCACCGAGCTGCGCTGCGTGAGCCGTCAGTTCCGGCGCTGCGTCTGCCTGCCGGTGGTGGCCAGCTTCCTCGGCCCTGAGGTCAGCGTCAGCACGCACCGGCTCGATTTCGCGCGCACGCGCGTCGGCGAACGCGCCGAGCGCCAGCTGACGCTGTCCAACACCACCAAGCTGCCGCTCGAGTGGCGCACGTCGCGGATCGTCGAGCGCACGTCCGAGCAGCCGGCCGAGCGGCGCTGGCGCTTCGACAGCCGCTCGGACCCGTTCTCGGTGAGCCCGACGGCCGGCCTGCTGCACGCTGGCGAGCAGGCGCTGGTCACGATCGGCTTCGAGCCGCGCGCGCCGGCCTCCTACGACATGGTGCTGGACGTGTGCGTGGAGGGCAGCGCGCAGAGCAGCACCGTGTCGATCGGCGCCGAGGCGTGCCACCTCTCCCTCTCCGTCACGCCCGCCTTCCACCGGCTGCAGGCGTACGTGGCCGGTACCGTGGAGCTGATGGTGCTCGTGACCAACACGTGCGACCTGGACGTGCCGTTCCGGTGGGACGTGCCGCCGTGTGACCAGGTGGAGGTGGAGATCGAGCCGGCGACCGGCGTCCTGCTGCCGTGGGCCACGCTGGTGTCGCAGATGAGCGTGACCGGTCTGCAGTCCGGCCCGTTCGGCTACTACTGCGTCCCGTGTCGACTGGCGGACGGCTCGGACGCCACGTACCTGACGCTCTACGGCGACGTGATGGCACTCTCAGCGTCGGTGCACATCGCACCCAACTGGGGTCACCGACCGACCGGTGTGCCCGACCTGGGGGAGGGCCGGGAGGTGTTAGGGCGCAGCCGGCGCCGCGAGCTGGAGCGACAGGCGCGCGAGGCTGAAGAGCTGGCGGCACGGGAAAAGGAGCCACCCCCTGAGAGTGGGCAGCAGGCGCCGCCGCCGCCAGAGGCGCCGCCCAGTCCCAAGACCAAGAAGGGTAAGAAGAAGCTGGTGAAAGGCGGCAAGAGGGGCAAGGGAAGGGGTGCTAAGAAGGAGGAGCAGCCCAAGCCTCCAGAGCCCGAGCCGGAGCCTGAGCCAAAAGAGCCAGAGCCACCACCGCCGCCGCCGGAGCCGACTGTGGAGGAGCTGATGGAGGAGTGGGAGTTGCTAGAAGCCGAAGACGCGGGCTGCGGCCCGCTCGTGCTGCTCTTTGGTCACGATGTGGACGTGCGCGCGGTAGTCGTCCGCGAGTTCCACGTGCGCAATGACACGCCGATCTCCACAACCTGTTCGGCACGAGTGCTGAATTTCCCGGGCCGGGAGCAGGAGCGCTGCGTCGGCGAGCCACCCTTGGCCGTCGAGGTAAGTCGGGTGACTCGATTTGATCATGTCCAGTCGCGGCTTTGTCAACGTACTACTTTTATAGCGTTGCTGTCGTGGATGACGCGACAAACATGAGTTTGAAGATGGAGCACATTTGGATTCACTGAACGCTGAGTGTGTGCATGCATGCATTCATGTATTTATTCCAGCTGCACAGTTTCCCTCCAAGAGTGTGCTACGAGGCCGTCATTGATTGAACCATGGAAATTAAAGTTGACACAATTTTGGATCAGTAATTCGGCTGTCACCTGCAGCCCTGCGACCAGCTGAAAAACTTAGAGTGATAACCTTAAGTTTTCCTTTTTTAATAGCGAAGCGTTCTTTGGAATAAGTCACTCTGAGTGTAGTAAGTTTGAAAGGATTTTCAACATTACGCTCCTTATTTCGCCAACCAACGAAATTCGCTATCTCCAAAACTACACCAACGTCTTGGCAACCAATACGGCTTACTATTCACTGCTTTGATGCCGTGGAGCATCACGTGTGACGACATACTATCCTGCTCGTGCAGGTGCGTCGCATCAACGACCTGGAACGGAAGGACGTGTGGTCGGACCTGCTGTCTGACGGCCGGGGGCTGGCGCTGCTGGTGCGGCCGGCCACCTTCCACGTGCCGGCGCAGAGCCAGACGCTGGTGCGCGTCTTCTGCTGCGCCGACATGTGGGGCTGGTACCAGGACCAACTGGTCGTGTCTGGCGACGGCATTCCCGACCTGTGCGTCGACCTGCGCGTCGGCGTCACCGGCTCGCCGGTGCTCGTGGTCAACACGGGCTCCAACCACGTGCGTTTCGGGTGCCAGTTGTACGGCGCGCCACCGGTCGAGCGCCACCTGTGCCTCAACAACGCGTCGCCGTGTCCGATCCAGCTGAATATGGCCGTGGCGCTGACGTCGCCGTGCGAGGCGCGGCCGCCGCCGTTCCGCGCGCACGTCTCGCTCGGCGCCGACTTCGAGCCGGCACTGAAGCTGTGGGAGTGGCGCACGCCGTCCGAGGAGTTGCGCCTGGGCCTTCGGCCCGTGTTCGGCGAGGAGGAGCAGGCCTACTACACGGTCACACCCGATGTGGTCGTGGTGCCGGCGCGCGCCAAGGCCTGGCTGCTGGTGCAACTGCACCCGGTATGCCTGCCGCCGGCCAGCTCACAGTGGGAGTGGAAGCGGCGCCAGCAGCCGCTGGACGTGGTGGCCTGGCTAACGGCGCACATGTCGCTGCGGACGCAGGACCAGACCCCCGACGGCGGCCACGTCACCCGCGCGCACGGCTACCGGCGCCGGCCGCTGCAGGTGCAGCTGCGCGCGCAGCTGCGCACCGCCTATCTGGACGTGACGTACCCGGAGCCGGCGGCGGTCGGGCTGCGGCCGGCTCCCGTGCTGGCCGGGCCGGAGGAGGCGGTGCGCCTGGTGGCGCCCGTCACGGCGCTGGTGGAGGGGCCGCGCCGGCCGCGCCTGCTGTCGCGCCTCACGCTCACCAACCGCCACCAGGTGGACGTGGAGGTGCTGTGCTGGAGTACGCTACCGTTCGTGGTGGTGCGCGCCGCCTCGCCGCGCGGTACTGTCGAGTGGCCTGATCGCTGCACCGTACCGCGCAGCGGCCACACTCAGCTGACGATCGAGTTCGTCTGCTCGCGTGCGCTGCTGCGCTTCTGCCTGACGGAGCAGCTGGCTGGGCCGCAGCGCGTGCGGTTCTCGTCCAGCGGCGAGGCGACACTGCTGTCGTCGCAAACCGCCTCAGAGACCAGCGACCACTGTACGTTCGCCGAGTCATGTGCCAGTGGTGACGAGGAGGAGACGGCGCGGCCGCTGGCAGGCTCGGAACGCGCGGCGTCCGTCTCGGATGCCGGCTCGGTGGCAGACGACGCGGCGCGGACGGCCCGCTCCGAGTCGGCGCTGCCCCCCTGCACCTCCGAGTCGCTGCAGAATCTGCTCTGCTCACGCCGGGCGGAGATGGCGGCCGAGCATCATGCCGCCGCCGACTGCCTGCACGACGTCCAGGTGGAGCTCATCGAGACGGAGCTCGGCGAAGAGCGCGTTCGCTTCACCTCGCGTCTCGTGCTCCAGTACATGGACTCGCACGTGCAGGCGTTCCCGGTCGAGTGCACGCTCGTGCTGCCGGCGCTGCACGTGTCGGTCGCGAGCGTCGAGTTCGCACAGGTGACGGTGGGTGACGTGGCACGGCGCGGCATCTACATCTCCAACCCGACGCTCGGCGAGCTCAGCTGGTCCTCGCGCCTCGAGCCGCGCCTGCCGTCGCCGCAGTCGTCGGCGACGAGCCGCTCCGCGCGTCGACGCAGCACACGCACGGTACCGCGCCGGCCCGACGCCGCCACGTTCCGCTTGGCGCCTGAGCTGGGCGTGCTGCCGCCGCGCGGCCGCACACACCTGGAGCTGACGTTCGCGCCAGCCATCTGTGCGCTGTACTCGGCCGTGGTGGAGCTGACGGGGCCCTGCCTGCCCGAGCCCGTCTGCGTACTGGTCACGGGCGAGGGCACGTACGATGAGCTGCCGCACATGCCCGGCGCGTGAGCGCCGTCCGCCTGGCGGCGGCAGGCTCAGCGGACGACAGAGCGGGCGTTGGCCGGGGTCAACACTCCCAAGCTCTTGGTGCCGAGACATCGGTGAATGGCACACATTTCAGTTTAGTCTTCGTCCTGTGTAACGGTGTGTTTCGTCTGGCCGTCCTTGCGAATCGTGGCGTTTGTTGCGAAATTCCAGCGCGTTCATGGGCCAATGGTGATTACACCAGTTGGTGCGAAGTGGGCCGACAGTTTGTCAGTGAGCACAAAATTGTGCGTATTAAGTCGTGAACTCGGCGAGGTGGTCTGTTTTCCTCAGGCCCAATGCATGGTCGCTTACTGGGTGCATCAAGTGCCTCAATGTCGCCATCACATTACCGCCATCAGACCACTGGTTGGCGTACGTGTGGCTGGGCATATCTTCCGCTCGGTCGAACGATGTATGTAGCTGATCAGTTCATCTTTCAAAAAATAAATTTTGAAGTATAAATGAGAGGCTGCATCCGAGCTCCGGAAAGAACGAAAGCATTCCTCAAGGCAAAACCACCTGCATCTGGCTTCGGAGCTGAATCTGAAGCTTAGTCAACAACTTGAGGGCCGAAGTCGGAACTGAAGCCAGTGGCATTGAAGCTCGGAAATGCAAATCTGAAACCGAAACCAGAGCCGTCGTATGTTTAGAATGTGAAGTTGAGCCCCAAGTCAGCTGCTTTGAGCCTTGTACGTGCGAAACCGAAGACGAGATAAGCGGTTTCGAAGCTCGAAAGCGCGAAATCAGAGCCGGGCCCTTTGGCTTAAAATCACGGGTCGAAGCCAACACTGAATCTCTTGCACGGCGTTTTTTTTTTTACCGGATCAGAAAGTCCGGATTTCGATACGTGGTGTTGGCGTTAAGAATGGAAGGTTTTTTGGACTATCGTCGCCTCGCATTATCGTATCATATCGTGTCACAGGTATCTGCGCTCGGCCGGGAGGAAGTTGATTTGCCCCTACGGTTTTTCGATTCTGCAGCCTGGCCTTCGGTTGTCGGTTCTGGTGGGCCGCCCGGGTCCCTCTTCGGGCCTCGCTGAACACTTCCCCAGGTCAGTTCGAGGTCCTTGCGAGTACAGGACCCTCTGTTAGGCGCTGTGAGCCCCTGAGAGATACAAGGCCTCCGATCAATGTAGATCACTGGCCTCGGTTTTATAGCTGATTGGGAAGCTGGACCCCAGACCCACACCGACACAAAGCCGATTGTGCGGTTCTTGTGGCGCCTGATTGACAAAACGGCCCATATCAGCTCTAGGGCCCCCGATCGGCGCAAAGGGACTTGTGACCGTTATTTGAGGGTCTGTCTTTGCAGGTTGGGGCCTATGAATAATATTCCGACCAGCCATTTATGCCCTTAAACTTTCCAATCGGGCCGTCGGACCCGGTTGGAAAGTCTAAGATCCATTGGGGAAGTTCATTGATCGTGGGACCCGGTGGGCCCTCTAGGCTCTTGAGACCTCCTCGAACACTGCGTCTGGGCAACTCGGAGCCCCTTGTCAACACAGGGGCGCGTTAGGCGCTGTGGAGCCCCGACCAATGTAAATCGCTCGCTCCGGCTTTGTTCCTGCCTGGAAAATGGACCTTCCAGGTCCATGTCGCCACGGAACCGATTGTGCCTTACTGGTGGTGTCTGACCGAAATAAAGACCCTTTTCGACTCAGGTGGCCCCTGATCAGCGCGCAGGGCACTCTGGCTGACATTAGAGTGCCCGGCTCTGAGGGCCGGGCCCTGAATGCGACCTCCGCCCGGCCTCTCGGGCCCTAAATCGTAGGTTCCAAGGGCTCCTCGGACCCCTCGGAACCCTAAGTTGGAGCACGTGCCCCTTGTGCCCCCCCCCCCCCCCGCCCTGCCTGAACTACTGCATGCACGCCACTTTTGCTGTAGATTGTGAATATACATGTGAATCGGGCGTCGACTGATGAACGTGTCTTCGTGTGGCATTTTTGCTCCCTAGTATGGTGATATTATTCCTTCGTAATTGGTAGCAATTTGCAATGCATATATGGTGCGCAAAATACGAAATATGAGTACATAACTGGCCGCGGTTTTTAACGTATGAAGCCCACGGTTCTTCTAGCTGTATATATAAAAGCCCCGTCGTGCGTGGAGCGCTAACGAGGGAAGGGCTGGGCTGGATTTTTCGGGATGTGAGTTGTGAATGTTTTGTCTGGGTGTTTAAATTTCTGGAGTTGATAAATTAGACCATGTCCCTGCTCCAGTTTGCAAGTTAATGACACATTAAGCACTTTCGCTGAAGGACTTGTGAATTATGGTGCGTCTTTCAGGTGAGTTCTTATTTCTTCTACCCTACCATACACTCCAGGTGATCTTGAATGCTGCAGGTCTACAGCGATGTTACAGCCATATCTTAATTATTTTATTCCAAGTTTTTTTTAGCAATATTGTTTAGCAACAATTGTATTCAACAATTAGATACTGTTCTTCTCTTTTCCTGACCATTACCCATGCTGCTTGTTTCATTTATTTTTTGCTCACATTTTATATCTTGCACCTGTGCACCACCAGTTAAACAACAGGCTGCATGAAGTTAAATGCGTACATATATGCTTGTACATGTGCAGTTTTCATTGTAATTCATCACATGCCAGAGTTTTAAGCATTGTCAAGACAATAGTAAAGCAAATCAATGAACATTTGTGTAAAGTAAGGTTTGTTAATGGTCAAAATGTCATAAACAATGCAGTGAAGTATCATACTTTTATTTAATCCCACTTAACCAGGCAATGACCAAAAGCCAGATAAACTGTGCTGCTATTGATTCCTCATTGTTCGATCCAAAGGGAATGGAACAATATAATACTGGGTCTTTTCAGCGACATTTTCAGCTTGTTAAGTCACACAGCATTGCATTCTGAAGAGAAAATACCATCACAACTGAAAACCAAATTAAATACAGACTCAAAACCCATGACTTGTGAGCTTGTAACAAGAGAGGACAAACCAGCTGGTAGCCTCATCACAGTAGCCCCAGCAAATGATGGTAGCTGGTTAAGCTACCTCAGGGAATGTTAATGAAAGCCCATAATGTCTGGGAAATGTCTCAGTTGGGCATGTCACACCTTGGACAATATCATCCTAGAATCAACCTGTGATAACATTTCTGAGCACATTGATCGCCTTTAGGGGAACATGGTAAGTTCAGAGATGTGGAAAGTAACTTCTGCAAGGCAGTGACTGCATTAGATTTTAGCAAAATTTTCATAACTTAGCATTTTAAAAATGAGTAACTGCCTGGCTAGTTTTATCACCCACAGTTTTCAGGACATTTTCACTTGAGTTCAGTGCCAGAGTGAAAAAGCCAGAATATATAGCAAATAGGAATGATAGTTTATGGTTGTCAATAATGGTTGAAACATATTTTATTGTCTAAAACCTGGTAAGTTACAGAATAACAACCAAAGTCTAAAAATTTGGGCTGCATACTGCACTTACCAATCAATTCCCTTTGTAGTTTGCAACCCTGATCTGCTGGCAGAGTTCAATATTGGAACTGGGACCCACTGCTCTTTTTGCACCCATAAAGCTCTTAACCTATTCCTGAAGATTCCAACTATGTTGAAATCAATTCCTATGAGAGCATGCCCACTTGGCTCAGAGACAGTGTCAATCCCAATTTTCACAATGCTGTTTTACGACGGTAGTCGGAATCTGGCGCATCGCCATGACTCCGAGGCTCAGATGTTTTCCTGGGGGGACCCAAGCACAGACCTACTTTTCCCCACATGTGCCCATTGCCAGGGGCTTATGCCGACAGCGTGCGTGCTGTGCCGCTCGAGCGCCGCCGTCCGCCGGCGGCTGTGCGGTCCCGACCGGCCGCGGCTGCCGGCGCCCGCCGGCCTCCACCAGCTGGCCGCCGAGGTGCGCCGACACCGGGACGGCCTGCGAGGCGCCGCCGACGGCCAGCGGCCGCTGGTCTGGCTGGTGAAGGCCGACGTCCAGACGATGCCGCTGACCGTACACCAGGCTCGGTCAGTACCACCGGGATGTGTCAGGTCCACCTGGGCGTGTCAAGGCCACCGTGGTGGGGCAAATCTGCCAGGTTCGATCAGGTCCGCTGGGTTCGGCCAGGTCCACCGGGGCGGGTCAGGTCTGCCAGGGCGGGTCAGGTCTGCCAGGTGCGGTCAGGTCCACCGGGGCAGGTCAGGTCCACCGGGGCAGTCAGTTCCACCGGGGCGGGTCAGGTCCGCCAGGGCGGGTCAGGTCCATTGGACGGGTCAGATCTGCCAGGTTTGGTCAAGTCCACTGGGTTCGGCCAGGTCCACCGGGGCAGGTCAGGTCCACCGAGCGGCGTCAGTTCCGCCGGGCCCAGCCTCACTCAGTGCCTTCGAGCTCGGTCAGTTTCAGCAGGGCCAGACCGGCTCCGCTTGTAGCACTGAAGTTCAGCTCACGGGCAAACACAACCTTCTCTGTGCTGGTTAGCAACCGACGTCAAAATGGTTTGCATAGACGTCTCAGAGATACCTTATGAAATGCGTGCATTAGCTCGTTAAGTTTGTGCACGCCTATTGAGCTCGTCCTTTGCACTTGAACTTTATACTTAATCACATCACTTCCCATCAATGATAATGGTTTTCCATGTGGTAAGCATTTTTAGCGCACCACTTAATATTTATCAAACTGGCCACAAAATGTCCAGGGATACTTGTATCGTTATTCCCAATCTGACGGACGTTTATCGCCTATACCATGACTTTGGCTACAGAAACATGTTGCGGTTGGATGCATACCGGAACATCTTGCACCTGTCAGGAGATGTCGACCTGCTGCATCTCTGGGCTTTTCCGAACTCTTCGGCGAAGGTAACATAGCTATGTGCTGACGCCAGTGGCACCCATGAATACGCCCTGGCCCCCAACGGCTGCCCTGAGGGGTTTGTAATATTCTTGGACTTGTAGCCTGTGTGCTCTGAACAAAGCATGCAGTGTAAGTCGTAAGGTTCGATGATGAAAAGCCAATAGGGCTGATAATAAGGCTGCGTTGCCCCCATCCGTGAATACTTGGTAGTAAGATTACACCTTGTGGACACACCGTAATATTTCGTGCTTGTTTTCAGACCGCAGATTTGGAGTCAGATGTATGGGCAACGCTGTGCAGCCTTGGTGTGCAAAGACCACATCATGTCTGCGATTCTAAGCAGCTTGACATCATCGAGCAAAGGTGGGGCGTGTCTGAGAGATTATGTTGACTGTGGCTGTATTTAACTAATGGCTTATGAACGTTATTCATAGTAACCTATATTGTTTTGGATGCTACTGGACTGATAAGCTGCAGCGCTGGAAAGCGCAAACTCACCACCTCGTGTCATATGAGGTGACGTGCCTGCACACCTATAATCAGCTAAAACTAGCTAAAATAGTCAAAGTACTTGTGCAACAGAAGACATGAACTCTGATTCTTCAGAAAACTGTTTAGTCGTGAAAATGCTCCTCTCCCTATGTAGACCTTCACCAGGCGGCTTTTAAAAAATCGTACTGTAATAGGATCACATATATCCATTCGCCTATAACAGTACGCGTTACACTTCGTGTGTGGTAGCCTCACAAATGTGTCGCCGACAGACTGCTGAAGGAGGGTTCCATGGTTGTGGACTTTGCCGCCACAGAGGCCAGCGCCGGCAGCCCGTTGTCGGGGTCCGTCAAGGATTTCCTACAGACGCATCCAGCCGAAATGCTGCGCCTATCAACACTGCTTGAGTCAGGTGACTTAACTGTGCGCCACTTTTACTGTATCTTATCTTGCGCTTTTATAGCGGTGGTCAATAAGGTGAGCTTACCTGAGGCCCGTGACTATGACGGGTTTCTCCTTGACACCGAATAACGTGCTGCTTGTTGCAGCAGCCAGCCAAGCAGCCAGCCTGACTTACAGAGCCCTCTGTGCCCTGATAATAGCTCCTTGGTCGAGGTACCTGATCATAATATCCGTATAATAATATCTTGATATAATATTGCTATCTTCACGGAAGTGTTCATAGTGATCACAGCCATGATTTTAATATCCTCATGGGCACCTGGTGTAACGCGTCGTATCGTGTAGGTGGGCCATACCCAGTAACGCTTGGCTCGGTAGTCACGGGAGGTTAATACCCAAGAGGTCTCCGAAAGGCACTGAGAACAGGACAGCCGAAGTGGTGTGGGCAGACTCGTCCCTCGCTTCTCTTTCAAAATTACGCAGCTCCACGTGTGCGTGATGGATGTGTTTGACGTATCCGTAGCGTGTTCCATTATGATTGTTATATGATCATCTTGTCGATAGTTCGGTTGATGGTGCCGATGGTTCTGATCCCCAGAGGACGTCGTCGAGCAGCCAGAGGGAGCTGTGCGGTTTTACCGGACGTTCGTTTCGTTCGTGGACGACTATGTGACACGTAACCTGAGTTCCGAGAGTGACATTGGATCAGCTGAGTGCGACCTGCGCATATCTCAGGTTAGTGATTCAATTCAACTGATTTTCTTTAGCCAAACGGCCCTACTGTCTGCCTTTGTATTCTTCAGATGTTATCTCTTTTTGGGCCACTGCAGACAAACAGCTTGTTGAATGTGTCATGAACTCACCACCAAAGTTACACTTCTCTAGTTCACCGGACAGTTTGGCCGTGTTGGCTCCGGCCTTTGATACCCGGATAGGCAGCCAGACCAGACTACTTGGCATGTCCGGGCCAGACCAGACCGTGTTTGGCCAGTTCCCAGCTGACTGTGATAATCGGGTCAAATCATTCGCGCATTCTGGCATTCGGTCCCAGCTCGGCGTAGCCTTATTATTAGTCCACACTTTTCCTTCCTCATGAAGGCAGCGGAGACGACGACTTTGGTAGTGGCGGGTGTACTATTAGCTTCTATCAACGGACTCCCGGTTGTGTCACCGGCGTGGTGAGAACTTCGGGGCGCCAGTCCAAAGTATTTCTCACCGCTAATGTCGTGCAAACCCCCCCCCCCAAAAAAAACAAATCTACGAATTGGGCGTAAGAAGAGATCAAAAGTGAGCACAAACCACGTGACAAAAAAGGCACGTTTCGTCATGTGAGGGAGCGTGGGCTGATCTTGGACGATGTGTTAGGAAATGCATGCTGCCATGCTGCAATATATTTTAATAATTGTGTTTATACCCCCAAAAGCTTCCAGGGCGCATTTGCTTCATTCAGATATTGCGAACATACTGTAGATTTCTGCACGTCTTCCAGACATTACAAGACCAAGAAACCGAATACTATCGGCATCTGTATAATTTCGAGACTCGGAAGGCGCTTGATGTCCTGTGGGAGACCATGACTCTGCTGAGGTCGTCCGTTGAATCGGTGAGTTGCGGGCGCTTCCGTTTGGCTATTGTGGTATCGCGCAGCGAATTCGCACGCATGCTGTACCACTTAACGCTTGTGAGTGACAGCGTTCTGAGCCTGGATGACCATACGCAAAGTGGCGGAGGCGCGAACTGTTAGTGCGTTAGCCATGAGCTCCGAGCAGTGTACCTCGCGGCATGTGGAGCAGTTACACTAGCTTTTATGGCTCTTCAGTACCTTGGAATGATTGAAAGGAACGCCCGGAAGTCCGCAAAAATACCGAGGGTCCTGTTCAACTTAGTATTTGGTCTTTCTGTTGTAGCAACTTGGTTCCATCGCGCGCACGACGCGAACCGCAGACAGACGCGCAATGTAAGGCCTGAGCGGGGCCATCTGCGCTGCGATGACTGAAGTGGAACGCGGTGTTGGGTGTAACTTAAAACGTATGACCGTGATTGTAGACGGATGCGGGTAACTTTACACGGAGGGGCGGGGGGGGGGGGGGGCAAATGTTCACGGAACCTTGACTCCTACGACAGGGCGCGGCCGGCGGAACCTCGGCGCTCGCCCTCCTGGCGGCCAAGCACCGTCTGCTGGGCCATCTGGCGCGGCTCGGCGTGACCCTGGACGATGCGGTACGGAGCTCATGACCCGGGCGATAGGCTGCGCAGGGAACCCAGTAACTGCACCCTCTCCTTCGAGCGTGCTCGATATTTCGTCAAACAAATCAGACCAATATTTCAGGGTGTAACTATTTTAGGTACCACCTATGTATTGTCCCGTTGCTCGATGGGAGAACCATGGGAAGAACAAGATTAGTTTTCGTCGTCACCATAGAAGTGGAATTATAATTGCGTATCAAATTCATTGCCTCCGCAAAGAAGTACGGCATTTTCAGCCATGTGGCAAATAATAATCTTTGAGGTTACTTAGTTCCCGTTTGATTAGGTAAATTACTTTGAAGATATATAAAAAGTACGTCATCCTGATTGCAATACAAATGTAAATGAACTAGCGCGATGCAATTCTTGAAGGGAGTATCCCACATTTAACACATATTTCAGACATACTCTGGTGGAACCACAGGACGATAAAGTCTACTGATAGCACTGGGTAGTGTCACTGCAGCACCATCAATATGTAATTGGATGTAGCTTTTGATTATTTGATTTTGATTATTTTTTAGTTTAAATCACAGCCTTAACGCTTTGTAGCAACACTACACTCATTTCTTTCTGGCAGCCCCAGAGTGTATCTCGAGTCCGCGACAACTGCAGTTGTCGCAAACGCCGCCGTCATGACGGCAGAATCTGCTGAGGGCCATTGTCAGCTGTTACGGGCTAGAGGTACCACTTTTGAGCTGTGTTAACCCGCACGGGCTCGTGGGCATAAAAGGTGCACCTCTACTGGCATGAATGACTTCGTTACCGATGAACGTTTGCGATCGACACAGGGCGCGGCAAGGACCAATTACCAAGAAGTGCATAAGTTAAAATTTGAACCAGAGCGTCACGATAAACCCTGTGGTACTCCGTTTCCTTGACAACGAACATCCGGATGTTAGTCTGAGCCACATCAATCGGTCATATGCTGTTAGTGTATGACACAGAGTAGCACTGGCTCTTGTGGGACTAGAATGACCGCGATTCGCTGGCTTGTAACGTCTAAATCGGTCGATAATGACAGCCCATTTCTACTGTCTGTCGTATCTAACAACACAAAAATACTACTTATTTGCCGTGCCAAACGCAGGCTTGCATAACCGATCTTTCATTCGCATTGCACTAAATATTACATCCAGTCGATTACTCACTCTTCCGATTTGTCGCTCTGACAGTTGAAGGAAGTCAGGCAGAAGGTCCATCCATATCACAGTATTGCATTCTGCCTTTGGTTTTGCATTGGGTGGCATATTGGTCATTGGTACTAGACGGCTGAAGAGATCCAAACGCTCGGTCATGCACTGCCAACTTTACGCGCGAATCTTGTATAGCCTCCAGATGGCGAAAAATACGTCGCATGGCACGCGCACATCTCACAATTTCAGGGCACATAACCTGTGCGGGTACTGCCCCACCAGCTGGCAGTCACGTCAACTTGCGCGCCCTTGGATCGCCCAGCCCAGCGTCACAGCATGATATCGCGCACACTGAATTCAACATGACGCAAGCACGTCCCCTCACAGCCAGCGCAGCCGGCGGCGGACGGCAGGATGTCGGCCATCGTCGACGCGGCAGCCGCGTTCCGCCACGAGGTCCGCCGGTTCGCCTTGGAGGACAAAGACAAGAGGGCGGAACTGATGGGAGCGTGCGACGGTCTTCGAAACGCGCTGCTGGAGATGGGTGTCAAGCTGCAGGTAACTCCGCCGCCATCCGCACTCTCTTCGCTTGTTCGCGCTCACAATTGCTTACGTGGGCCACATTATTTAGCACAGCTTATATCCAGCCGTGCCATTAGCTGGCATCCAGAATATGCTGTCAATGTCTGACGGGTTGGTTCCAACGCATCAAAGCCTACTTCATTGGGATATTCGACGGGTCTAATTCGGTACATGTTATCTACAGGATAAGAAGAACCAGGCTCTATGGCTATGGACGACGCCAAAGAGAAATAAGTGAATCGGTTGGGCATACGCCGTGTATTGCCTTCTGGGCTTGTACACACGTATAAAATACAACTGTAAAATGAGACCACTTTCACTCGAATGTTAAGCACAAAGCTCCGCTCCAGGAGCCATAGAATGATTGGCACACCAGACCAGCACGATGGCTAACGCGCCCGCTGAAGGGCATATGAAAAACAGTCGAAATGCGATCACGCACACACCACCACAGACGTATTGAGTAGATGTGAAAACTGGACCTTCGCTTCCTGTACGTGATATCACAACCCAAAAATCATCACTATGATACATGACAGTCTGAACACCATGGCATCTCGGCTAACCATCAGACGCACAACTTAACGCAAACGGATCTTACCTGTGCCAACTGGGGTGGCCTCACCGCACCAACTGGCCACACTGGGCTCAAAATCTCGCACTGGGGCCAAAGCCACGCTCCGCGTGGTCGATCGACTCACACTAGACGTCGCTTAGGTCCACTCGGCGGGGCGACCGAGCCGGGGATCAGAGCACGGCGCCGGCGGACCACCCGTCCTGCCGGCCGCTGCGCCGCGCCTCCCGCAGAGCCATGATGCGCCGGTCCGCCACGTGGAAGCGCTCCTTGCGCAGCGCCGAGAAGAAGCAGATGTTGTTGGCGGAGAGGTCCACGGAGCAGGGCCGCAGTCGGCGGTAGGCGGCCAGGTAGGCCGGCCCGGACGACGCCGGCACCATGCGACGCTGAAACACCGGCCGGCAGCTCGGCACGGCACCCCTCAGACCGCAGCCTCATACGTCAGGTCGACGGCGGGGTACGGGGCTCGCGCGATCGCATGGGTGGCCGGCGAGTGCAAATGTTCTAATAAATAACGTACTTAGCTGGCAACCCACTGCTTGGGCACCTCACACGGAACGGCTTTTATTATTACCTGATCCGTAATGCGATCTCCATGTTGTGTAGTACAGACACACGTTGACTCAGGGATGCACGGGGCAATTACCTCGATGAAGAAATACGTCTTTCCCATTATCCGCAATCCCAAAAACGTTTGGGTGGAACAAGTCGTCTAAACAAGCTACGAAGGAACAAGCTACAAAGGTCATGATGTTGCCCCTAGCGCGAAATGATGACCTTTAAGTGGGGTGCAACTATACAAGCTGTATTATGTGGCAATTGCCCGTAAAATGCTATAATTATTTATGTGGCATGTAGCTCAGTAAAATCCACTTACCATACAAAAACCTTACTCAGCAACCAAACGGGCCAAGCATGATCAGGTTGTTAATAACTGAAACTGTTGTAATATTGATGGTCACGAACGCGATTTTGGTCCCCTTCACCACCATTAACTACGACACAGCACCAAAAGTGACGCCCATGTCCCAAAACGGACCACAATGCGACGATGCGACAAAACGGACCACAACGTACCTTGAGCGACCGGAGGCCGTCTGGAAGCTGGCTGAGATTCACGACACTGTGGATGACTTGGGCCATGATCCACTCGTCGTGACGCTGGGACCAGCCGAGGTAGTGGACGAAAAAGTACGTGAACGGTGCGTCCTTCCGTATCTCCAATATCTATGGCGAAGGAGACCACAAGTTTGCGCTTCACTGGAGTAGAGGACGATGCAGTGAAACTTTAACACTGGAGGGAGAATACTTGCAGACGAGGACAGCGTGCTGGTGTTTACAGCACTACCCGGATAAATCGCTGTGAACATTAACCAGGATCCTCCTCCATAGTCGTGGCAGTGGAAATACGCATGCGTTGTCGCGAGTGCATGACAATATATATTTCGTATATTGTGATATATTTCGTATATATCACAATATACGAAATACAAATATATGAAATGAACGGATGTATTCACGCTACTCATCTAGACATGTATGTTCTTGCTTCACATAGATCTCATTATGTTTGATGAAACTCAGATGTGTTCATTTAAACATGTATGCTCAATGCCTAGACACCCATTATGCTTTATAAGATAAAATATATGCAAGATGTACTTTGCGATCCCTTTTCCCGTGTAGCAAGACCGCCAATAAGGTCCGGATGATAGGAAAGACGTACGATGGTCGCCATGTCTTTTCTGGGCGTTTAATTTAACCTGGCTTTATGAAAAATTTGCAGCACCTTAGCGGGGTATGTGAACTTGGTGCCATCCTTGGTGGTTTCGTACACGACATACACCACATCGTCAGGCTTCAGTTGTTTTAGCGTCTTGGGGTCGGCCCTGGAAAACGGCGGAGATCAGTCCTGCACAAACAGCATAATATGGGCGACTTCTCAGATTAGCAGTGGCTATGGCGACTGCCCCAATCACCGTCAACACCAAGTCCCACAGGCTGTTTGGGATCAGGTCGGTCTTAACCACCGATATGAATGGACGTCATGAATCATCCGAAGTAGCTTCAAGCGTCTTGCATTGACAATGACAACACTTGTTTGATGACGTCGTTTAACCAGTACCTCCCGGTGCACCCAAAGCCGATGACTGTCGGCAGAAGACTCTGAACTCCAGGAGAATACCATAAACACCAACACCCAAAGAAGAAGAATACCAAAAACACCAGGAGATGGAGGCATGTCTTGCTTATACCAAGTACATATTTACTCTGCCACCGAACGCCCGACGCCATGTGACCGACAGAGCCGCCCGGCGACGTGCGCATCAGTGACTGTTTGGAGCGGCACTTACGGGCTGGTGGTAACCCTGTCGGCCGGGTCGGAGGCCTCCGAGCCGGTCGCCGGGCCCGGCTGCCGGTCAGGGACGGCCGATGTCGGCGCAATGTCAGGGGCCGCCTGCGCCGGCGACACTTTCCAATGCCGCGGCCGGTCCATCGCCACCTCGGGTCGCGGCGCAGGAGGTCCCGTGCTGCCGTCCGTGCTGAGCGCCCGAGTCTGACGTGCAGCCGGGTCGGCGAGCGGAGGACGAGCCGCACTGCGGCGCGACCGCGGCCGGCGTTTGCCAACGGCCGCTCCAGCCGCCGCGGCCACGTCTCCAACGGCCGGCGCCGCCGCAAGTGCCGACGGCGTTTCGACACGCTCCAGGTGCGACGCCGGCTGGCCGAGGCTGGGCGGCCGCGAGCGCAGCCGCTTCCACTCCGTATTGCCAGTCGTCGTGGCCGCGGCCCCCGCAGGACCCGTGACAGCGACCTCGAGTACGGGCGGCTTCCTCTGAGAGAGTCCGGGCGTGGTCCGTGCCACGGCTGGTCCACCGCCACCGGTGTCCTCAGGGATCCCGCACGCGCTTGCCCGGAGGCGAGTAAGTAGCTGACGCCGTCCCATCTTCGCGGGACTGCGGCCGAACGCCTTTCCGTGCGCGGGGAACCGGACTTGCCGCTCTATCTCGGGAAGGTTCCTCAGTCGACGGAGGCCGGTTCGCCCTCGGCCCCGCGTGGCCAGACGACCGCGGGCCAGGCCCAAATCGACAAGAAGACCCGGCGCGCGCCGGGCTCCAGGCAGCTGCGCCAGGTGTTCGGTCGCGCGGCACTGCGTCGGCTTACAGCCCCTGGGAATACCGTTCACCAGTGCTGCAGGGACACTGGCAGTCTGCTCATGGTCGTCCACACGCCCGGTGTTTTCAGTTACCAGAGAGGACACAGTCGGCTCGAGCGTTCGCGACCCTGCTGTCTGCGGAGGCGCCTTCCAGGACTTCTGCGGAAGGTGGGGCCGACGCTGAGGTGAAATTCAGCATTATGAGCCGAAAATGCAATTATTTCAGGATAAAAGAACGCCCCATTAGACATTCTTTTACGCACATGCATCTGATTCGTCGTAACTTCCGGGTTTTACACTAAATCAACTGTTCTGCAATCCCAAGCAGAAACTGAACATGAAGAATTGGACTACATATAAAATTTGGGATAGGCTAAGTTCTAAATGCTGCAAAGCACATACAGAACACGAAATCCAGCGTACAGAAAAAAATAGCTGAGTACAATGCGAATATCTGGAAACATCCAGTTTCATAGTGTTTTTTTTTGGGGGGGGGGGGAACACACTAACGGCGACTTCCGCAAATCTTGCAGTCAGGCATACGCTTTGTGACGAGTAGACTGACAAGCGCAGCTAAACGATTTATGCTTTGACGTCACAGCACATTACCCCTCGCTGACAACAGACACGTGCAACATTGTCGTAAATAAGCTCATTCTGGACACAGCTGCACTCAGCGCTGTGTTGGATCTGTATTCCTGCTTTGCTCTTCCGATAGCTGCGCGCAAGCAACTACGCGCCGACACTGCGGCCGCGCAACCCATACTCAAACCGGCCAGCACCCCAGGCCCTGTGGAGCCACCGCGTCTGGGCGCCGTACCCGCAGTGCCACGGTCCTCATCTGGCTATGCGACGTCACCACGCTGTGTATGACGTCCTCAGCTATCCATTCATCGTGCTTAGCCCTCCATCCCGGATAGTGGACCCGGTATTGCGGATACCACAGGTCTCTGTTCACACGCACCACCTGAAATGGCATCAGCGTGTAAACGTGGCCAAATCCAAACGCCATCAAGATCTAGTGTTTTTTTCTCACATAGCTTAAATAGCATCAACCGAAATGGATCTCAGCGTCTGTGAATCATGAATTGAAATCGAAAGCGAAATCATGAATTGTGGGGGCGGTAAGCACCAAAAAGACATGGCTGCTATTAATATTGGGATGGGATTTGTCTACGCCCATTCTTCCGGACAACGAAAGGGCGCATTCGCTGCAACGTGGTTCACAACGCTCCAGCTTAGGACGCGCCCAACATCAGGCACTTCTCTGCACAAGTTACCTCAGCCGGATACAGGCAGCGCCAGCCGTGACTATCCGTCCAGCAGGCCACGTACACGACGCTGCCAGCACGGAGAGTCTCCAGCACAGACGCCACAGCCCTGCAACATCGCACACTGCTCCTAAGAACTGGCGTTCGCTAAACAGCGGCATTCATGCGCTGCAATGATTTTTGACGCGGCAACCTATCCAACACCAACAGTCGCGCGTGACACGAAAACGGTGCACAAGCGGAATTCTATATCATGAAGACCTGATGCCTATTTCACACTTTATAAACATTTCGCCGGTGCAAGCCAACCTATCGCAAATGTCAAATGTCATTAATGGCGATAGACTTACGGTTGTATGATAACACCCTTCGGAGGGCGCGTCTTGAGGGCGGGGGCGCGTCGCTTGCGCGGGCCAGTGGCCGCTGGGGCCGGAGGTAGATCCGCGCCAGCCGCCGGACGAGCATCTGCGTCTGCCGAGGCCTGTGTTCGGATGCTATCGCCTGGTGCTTCAACCGCTGGCGATGGGTCCTTCCCCGCAGATGCCAAGCTCGGACGCCCGGAACGGCCCATTCCACGTGATATCTTTGCATGACCGTCCGACACATTAACGTGGGACGTGGACACGTCGACCACGGCGCCGTCTCCCATACCACGGCTTCCTCGATCGCGTGCATGAAGGCATGCGGTCCCCATATCCTGGCGTACCGCCGGCTCTGTCACCGCTCCGCCACTGTTCGTCAGCAAGATAGACTGGTGGCGGTCAGGAGCGGGGTCATCCGCCGGGTCGGCCTCGACAGTCGGCCCACATCTCCTAGTGGCACGCCGGCCACCGCGCTGCCCGCAAACCCCCGTCGGTGCACCCGGACCAGACCGCCGGATCAGCGTCTCTGGTGCTTGTCCAGTGTCCTCCCAATCACGGCCGGTCAGCGCAGGTAAGTTCGGGACGTCTGAAGTGACACATTCTTTAGTCGTTTTCGCCCCTATGCGGCGTCGCACACTGCCGACCTGTCTCGGTTCACGGCCAATCTGTTCATGAGGGCGCTCTCTGGCCACCCCTGCCTCACGCTCGAGATGAGCTGGAGGAAAACAGGCCGGCCCAGTACTCTGCACCACATTGGTGATGACCTTCGGGGGACGACCCCGCCGCCTGCCAGGAGGCTCCGTCGCTTGTGTCACCGGCGCGGCCTGTGCTGGCGGATTCTGATTCCGATCGGGCGTCTCCATGGCTACTCCCGTCTCCTGCTCGGGCTGCGCTGGAGGATGAGAGGGCGGCCCAGTACCCTGCGCCACATTGGTGATGACCTTCGGGGGACGACCCCGCCGCCTGCCAGGAGGCTCCGTCGCTTGTATCACCGGCGCGGCCTGTGCTGGTGGACTCTGATTCCGATCGGGCGTCTCCATGGCTACTCCCGTCTCCTGCTGGGGCTGCGCTGGAGGATGAGAGGGCGGCCCAGTACCCTGCGCCACATTGGTGATGACCTTCGGGGGACGACCCCGCCGCCTGCCAGGAGGCTCCGTCGCTTGTGTCACCGGCGCGGCCTGTGCTGGTGGACTCTGATTCCGATCGGGCGTCTCCATGGCTACTCCCGTCTCCTGCTGGGGCTGCGCTGGAGGATGAGAGGGCGGCCCAGGACGCTGTGCCACGCTGACGATGACGGAACAGCTCCGTCGTGTGCGGGGAGCCGGAGCCGAGCCACTAGCCTGCGTCACTAGTCCTGTCTTTGCGGGCGGAACCGGAGGCCGATCGGGCGCCTCTGCGTGCGGTATCAGTCCAGTCACACCCTCCACCCGTGGGGAGTGGGGTACCGCCAGTGTCCTAGAGCGCGCTTGTTTGGGCGAGCCCGACTTCCGAGCAGCCTGCTTCCCCGGGTGACCGCACTGTCGCCGAGACGCCAGCTGGGTGGTGACCGGTGCTTCCCCCGCCTCGTCGTGTGGAACGGGACGCTCGGCTGTCGCTGACGGCTCGAACGGCAGACGTCTTCCCGGTGACGGGTCGAACGCCAGGCGCCGCTTCCTTGGGCGGGACGGCGACGCCGCCGCGGCCGGTGCACCAGCAGCCTGCAACGCATCGTACTGCCCGGGTGATCCGACGATAGTCGCGTCGATACATCCCAATATTACACACAGTATAAAGCAATATACATTTACTCACCCAAACGGCATGACGCATCGCCGAACTGAGCCTTTCTGCCTCGTGCAATGCCCGTCACGGCACGAATCGTTGCACTTCCCAGAGCTCTGCTTTTAAAACAGAGGGAAACTTGTTGTTTGGACATGTAGCAAAATTCGCAATTTATCCCAGCAATGCATCACAGCTAGTTCCAAGACAAAACCTAAGCAGGTCACAATGTGTTGTTAACTTACAAGCTTGTAAAGATGTAATCCTCTCTCCTTTTTGAAGCAAACAATGCTCAATTCAACCATGAAAATGGTCTGCAAAGAGATTGGGCCCACCAAAAACTTATCTGAACAGTTCAACGCATCGATGCGGCATCTCCCGCTGATTCACGTGGCACATTAGTCACGCGTTCGCCAATGATGCCTTACTAACAACTACTGGTGTTCAGTCTTGACTTCAAATATCGGAAACAAGCCTCGCGAAGTGATCCTCTCAAGTCTGACGGCAGCATAGCGTTGCAATGGAGCGTTTCTAGGAAAGACGTATACAGCTGCCATACATCCAAGAAATAATCCTTGTTGGGGACGAAAAGCTGCTTACAAAGTCGCAACTTCCACTGTTCAAGAGAAAACACGCTTGCTTAACTTCACTGGGAGGCCCATTCCCTTCCTCGCCACTAAAGCCCTCCAAATGTCAGATGCATATACTACTGTTCCGATCATTCTTATGTTCGGCCAGCCCTGATTCATCTGACTTTTGTTCGACCCGATCCATTCGATACCCCTCGTGGGATCACAGGATCCAGAGTATCGCAACTGTCACGGGTCAGTATTTGACGACACGAATGGGTGCGCTCCTATGCAAAAGAATGTACGTTGTGCCTGAAAAGAATATTGACATGACCCAGCCAGGGGCCGGCACCCTATGCAGCGCAGGGCCGCCATAACTCACGTCAAAGTCCAAAGATCCCAACAGGATGCCCGTCCAAAGCGCACCAATATATTCGCGCTGACAGCAAAATTAGGCCCAGAGTTCCACGCGGCGTTATGACCTTGGAGTATTCGTGCTATAACCAATGCTGTCTCCGACATTTGCTTGCATGACCTACGCTTGCATGACAACGTCCTTTACCCAGTACTTACTAGCGTATTTAAGGACAACGGTAGATTATTCTCAACATTAGAACTCCCAGTTCCCAGTGTCAACAGAATACGCGCGTGTGTTATGGCCATCAGCTTACCGCATGGGTTGTGTCGTCTTCGGTCCGATACACCTGGATTATGTCCTGCATAGCGACCCAGCGGTCATGGCGAGTATCCAGGTTTGGGAAATGAATGAAGTAGCGAACCTGACTTTTGGAATCGTCTACCTTCATCACCTGAAACACGACAACACACCTGCCCATATCACAAGACGATATGACTGAAGATCGCAACAACTCTCGACTTATCGCATCATTAGACCAACCTTGATTTTCTTTGCACTGAAAGCTCCTGTGTGGCCGGTCCCACACTGCAGAAAGTACAGAGCGTATCTCACCAGCTGAGACATGTACGCTTTAAATAACGATTTAACTGATGATGACCAAGCACAATAAAACTCGAACAAGGAACGAATATGATGCTACACTATATGGGTACGAGTACAGCAAAATGCAACGACAATATCGAAAACGTCCACAACTCAAACCGCACATGGTTCTCACCATCCCATCCAAAGATTCACGGTCCCACGAAGATCTCAGCTCGCCGGGAATGGAAACTTCGACCAGACTTCCTGGATGAACGACTCCAACACATTGCCTGCCAAGTTTGACGGTTTGGGATACAGATCCACTCAGGTCTCAGGACAAGGGGCATGCACGATTTGAAAGCTGGGTGATTCGATACTAATGGCTCATAAGTACATAATTTATAAATTCAAACAACTAAACACACAATTTGCCACCAAGTGTGAAGACAGCGTTGACGACCGCAGTGCATCACATTAAAGCTGACAAGTCATAACATCCACGGTCTTCTTGTAACAGGTGTGGTAATCGCTCAACTAGAGAAACAAAATGTCCAGCAACGTAAGGATAGTGACTGAATCTGATCCAGAAGAAAGCGAGGAACTCGAATGACTTCAAAGGTAACACACACATTCATGTTCTACTTCGCGTCATTATGGTCAGCCGCAACTGCGGCTGTAAACGTGAAAGGGCACGGCAAATGTCACGAAACACGTCTGTGCGAAAAAAATTGCGAATGCTTGCTGACAGCCGGCTAAGACGTGAATCAACACGGACTGTCAAGATGCTTATACTACTGATCCGAGTATGCTTTAGCTCGGCCAGCCCTGTTGCATCTGTTTATATACGGCTTGTTCCAGACCGATGCTCTGACAAGCACAAAGTACTTTGAGCACCGTATATATCACGCGCCGACAAATTGTGAAAAATCATGGCTCAGTTTAGAGGACACGGTATTCGCTACGTACTTGAATATAAACAGCAGTTATATTGTAAGACGCTAAAATGCCGTCAATGTAACTTCCCCTACCAGCTTTCCACCAGTTCCAACATCAAACGAAAAATGTCAAAATAGAATCTCACCCACTACAATAAGACGTTTTCCACACAGCATGACCGCATGGCCGACCCCAACAGCAAAAACAAACAGCAAAAAACATGGGGCAATCAACGCAATACGCACCAAATAGGCTGTTTGAAGACGCCGAGGGAGCCCACTTCTTGATCTCCGGTCCGAGTGCTGGGATAATCAAGTTGAGAACTAACTTGCCTTTTCTTTGCGGGGGACAACTCAGCGTCATGTTCCTCTTCTGGACGTGCAGCTCTTTGACGCACCGCGTAACTGTCGCGTCCCGGAAGATTTGGATCTTCTTCCGTTCCCTTTGCCAGTCTCGTGCTGGATCGGCAGCGTCTGGGCATTCCACTTGATGAATGGGCTCGCTTCCTGGTGTCGGAACCCAATCTGGTTGCAAGTGGTTCGGGTTCAGGTTCGTCGTTTTCCAACTTTTTTGCCAACAACGTCTCTACACTAACAATGCTTAGCCCGCAAGGCAGAGAATCTTCGTCCTCGGTTGAGCTGCCGCGAGGCGAAAGCACCCATTTTCTTTCCCCGGGTAGTCTCTCGATGGGATCACCATGCGACTCTGGACTGTGGCTTCGGGACCGCCCCTCCGATTCGACATGGTGCCCTTCCGTAGTGTTCCCTAACTCAATGTCTACATCAGAGTCGTAGGAGTCCCCACGCGAATGGAGACGATCATGGCTGTCCACGTCGATGGTTCCGTGTAACACATTGTGCAATGGCTTTCCTTCAAAGTGCGACTCGAAATCCGGCTGGCAACTCATAGGCAACACATCTCTGTTCATGAACGCTGCTATTTTGCTGGGAGTCAGGCGGCTAAGATCGGGCAAAGGTTGTCGAAATCTAACGCTGGGCTCCTTCAACCTCCTGCGCACTATTTGTTCGCCACTGACACCTTCTTCAGGCACTAAGCCATCTGGGCCACAGTCCTCAGATGATGGTTTTACATTAACCAGCGCATCAGCCGGACAGTCCCCACACCCGTCCAACGGATCCTGGCTGCTGACAACGGAAGAGACATTTGCTTCAACATGAAATTCTCTCCGCCGTGTTTCAGGCAACGACATACAACTGTCATCCGCTGCGGTCGCGTACGACGGCAGCTGTACCATATCAGATCGCAGTGCAGTTTCGATTTGCGTACGGGCATCATTTGGCGTACTTCGTAAGCAGCCTTCTTCTTGTGAGCCAAATGGGTTAACTATAGCAGTTGGTCTATCATGTCCGCCTTCCGTGGGAGGGCGCACAGATGGCGTTATGCTGAAAATATTTGTATGCATGTCTCTACGACACGATCTGGCGGTAGGTCGTGTCGTGGAGGCATGTGTAGCTGACGCATCATGACCATGGCTATCTTCAACCTGCGCGCCAACCACACCACCCTCATAGCCTTCCATGATCTCTCCAGACGGTGATGCCATAGCTACCTCATGTGATTCCAACTCTTCAACCTCGTCATCCGAGCCCAGCACAGTGATGGCAGATGAAGGGGCTATGAGACGTGACAGATCTGACCCATCCGCAAGTATGACGGCCGGTTCATCATTGGAAGCACATCCAGAGCCTTGGGATGAAGAGCAGCTGCCTTCCACCTCCTCCAACACTTGAACATCATCATCAGATCCAGACAAGGGTTCTGCACAAGGGACTGTGGCGCCGGGCAGAACATTCGAGGCACTGGACCTCACATCATTTGACAATTCAGCGCTAGGGGAGTCAGTCCGATTGATCTCAAACAGGACATCCACTTCGTCCATGTTCGTAGAGTCAGGCACACCACGATTCTTCCGTGGGTCCGTGTGAGCATGCGTGGTTTTGAGCGGGCCACGAAGCATCTCAGCAGGTCCAGCAAAAGGCTTTAACGTGTGACTGTAAACCTTCTGATCACCTTCATGGCGGGCAGGTTCGAGCGAAACATGACCACGAACCGCACAGAGCTGTCCACTGATGCAGTGCACCATCTTGAAGTGACACTGAAGGCTCTTCCTGTCAGCATGCAATATGTCACACAAATGACAGCTGAGCCCCTTCTGACCGGAGTAGTACAGCTGCCAGTACAGCTTCCAATTTACTTTGTATCTGTCTAGGTGTCTGTCAAGCTCTGATGGCTCCTTAAACCGTTCATTACAAAAACAGCACCACAGCAAAATTTGTGGACACTTAGGTCTCCATGGGACAGACCGTTTTTGTTCCATTTTTTTTAATAGTTTTCCATGAAACAGCACGCCTTCAGTTTCAATCTTGGTTAAGCTCTTCTGCAAGATCCTTGTCAGTACCTGTAAGAAGCAAAACACAACAAAATGTCACAAAGAACAATGTTAATCCAGATGGAAAAACCACGGACAAAAACAATAGTATATAGTCATGAAACAGAGCAACTAAAAGCTACCACTAAACAGCAAGCAGAATTTGTGAGCACCAGCTGATGTAAGGTGATGCCACTATGGTCTTGGCCACAAGCACTTTGTGCAAGTTGGTATAGCCTGTGCCTTAGACATAGACCCATCCTCCACATGCTGCAGTGTATTCTATCCAAACACTACTTGATTTAACAGTCAGGAGAACCCAACTCCAGATTTCCACCAGCACCTATTCAAGAAAAAGGATAAGATTGCAGCCTACCAATAGGCTTAGATATTCACTACATACATCCATTTCAAGCTAACATGCACACCAAGGTTCATAGGTACCAAAATAATGTAAAGTAGAAAAACAAAAACCTTCTCACCATGCAGCACTCTGATGAGTTTGAAATTAGGAAAACAAGTGGTAGGTCAACAGGTACCTCACACACTTCTGTGCTTCCCACCAACCATTTCATGCAGTGCCTTCTGAGCATGGGCATTGCTACAAAGAAGGCAATTGGGGATATGTTTTTATGAAAAAGAAATGTGCAAACTGGGATTTAAGAGAGCAATCATTTCTTTTTCATCAATTCAGCAAATTTCCAGATTTTAACAATTCAGGGCCCAAAAAGTTGTGACCCACAATTTACAATCAAAGTCAGTCTTATGGACCACAACCCTTCTGGCATGATGCAAATATGTCTGAGCAGCACACACCTCATATCATACCAATGTGAAGACAGGTAGCACAACAGGCTGTACCACATAAATCAGAACTACATGCTGCATTTACAATCAAAACCTTTTCATAGAAGAAAACAAACTGCATCAGAAGAACAGTATAACTTGGTATCCCATGCAGAACATTTTGACTTGAAAGAGCAGCCCACTCATTGCTAACAATTAAAACAACTTGAATAGCATGGCTTTTACCCTATCTCCAGCTAACACTACAGGTTAGAGCACCAACCCCTTGAATGCACCAACATAATGCATAAATGAAATCCCCAAGGCCCTGTAATACAGCAAACATTGTACTGAATAATACTGCACTAATTATAGTACTGTGATAAATCTGTGAAATGTTCTTTTGACATTCTCAATACCAAATCAAGTTGATTTTGCGGCTTTCCTCTTGCTACAGCAGAAAGCTTCTGCAAAAAGATGAATGCCTCAGAATTGAATGCCATACCAGCTATGCATATGACTCTGAGCTTTTTACATGTACAGTTCATACATAGCTTTGGCTTTTGCCTTGTAGCAGGCAATCATGCCATTGGTGTAAAGCAACATCTGAAAAGCAATCATACTTTCATATCAATATTTGTAGATGCAATGCTATATCACGAGAACAAATGAACTGTTCACATTTAGAACAGGACCCATGCTTCATATCTCATTGCCAATTAAACAAGTTTGCCATCTGCATAGCATGAGGCTTCACATATCACTGAGGAGCTAACACCACATATTCAGTCTTTTCCCCACCCTCAGTGGCATCTACACCCTTCTAAATTGCTTGAAATGTACAAATCGGAACAATAAGCCTTTGAGCATATTGATGTGGAACCCCACATACCCTTCCACGAAACACATCCTCGCCAAAAAAGACGAGATCAGTTTCAATACATTCCAAAACCAACATCATAATATGCACATGCTTTGTAGACTCAGATCACACCCACCGGCGTGCTGCAGAGTATCTCACAATCATGGACAGCTCAACAACCACACATCCAACGCAACTCCTTCCTGATTCAATACTCTCCCGCCAAAACATGTCACATATATCCAAACATCATCAAAGATGGCTGAAGCCACTGCCGTAGTTAAACACAGTACTAGATAAAAATAAGGCGTATTCTGGCATAGCAGCGTATGTCTTTTGCTTCATTCGAAAGGAACAGTTCATAGCACAAAAATACTTAGAACGACTGTTCAAAACATCACATTTCCGAGGCAAAGTTATTGGTTGAGTACTTCACACGGCACCAGAAACTGGGCATTTACAATTTGGTCGTCAATTTCGTCCATAATAACGTTACATTTATAGCGCTTTAGAGTCATTCATGTGCCAATGCTTGGCATTGCAAGGCTGGTAGTCAGCGCCGACCTATTGTGTAGAGGACGATGGTGGATATGTATTGCATTGGATTGTTGTGTATGCTTGCTGTGGAGTTGGTGACACGCTACCTAATCAGAAAAACTGTGACTTTGGCCACACCCCCATCAGAATAATATTGCCTGTGGAAATAGTAAAGAAGGCGTGCCCACACATATGGCTTATAGGCATGGACACCTACGTCAGTTCATTATTTCATGTGCTCAGGGATGATGACACATCATGTTTGTTGTGCCCCTGGAAGCTGCACTTAATTATCTATTATCACAGTGCTTTCCGTAACAAACAGGATCTGCATCCCATCACATCAGGCACCTAATAGAGCCATAGCTTTCAATGCTTTTAAAACATCCCTCTGCCATCATTTGCAGGATTCCCTCATTCAGCTCCAAAACATTTATCAAAGGGCTGTACATTAATTATGTCACACAATTCTGGTCATTGTTTGACGCTCTCCCCCACCCTCCTACACACTGATTTTGTGGCACAATCCCACCTCCCACCACAGAATCCCACCTCTGATGATGTAACCCATCTCTAGCCCATCTAGCCCTAGATCCAAAGCAAATAATTGGTGTATTCCTCACTGTGATAGGAAGAATGGGGAAGCCATCAACGTAAGCCTGGGTTTGGGCTGCCCTTCTACTTAAACATATGTTTGTCTTGTCTTTACTTGAGGAGCACTGATTGCTAACTGACTTCCTACTTGACCTGACTAACTGACGAACTGACTTGAGATCTCCCTTCCATGGTGTTTGGTGCATCTTCACCTGCTGCTAGATTCTCAGCAAATTGTCATTACATTCATTCATATTAGTCATGAATTCCCTGACTAAATGAGTTCAGTCTCCAACTTGTAGGGTATTACTCAACTGGGTTTTTTGTGGAGGGTTCTCCTCTGGCTGGACCTGGGTGTTATTTAAGTTTGACTTGGTGTGGCCTTCTTGAGTTTCTTGAGGGCCTTTTAGCCATTTTTAGTGTTGACACCTTAACTTATCCTTCAAAACTGCATCCCTTCTTTATACCTGGGTTCTGTGACCCTACACATGGTCTTGGAGGCACAGTCATGGTCATGGCCTTGTCTGTCACATGGTGCAGATGTGTCTAGTTGGGCCCAGTGTGCCTGTCTACTTGGTGTTTTGGATATTCTACCGGGGTGTGGGGTGGAACTCTACATACACCAGTAATACCTATCCACTGATGTTTTGTGTTCTTGTACTTAAGTCTGTGAGCATCCCCTGACCAGGGCTCAGAGGTGCCTCTGCTGGAGCTTGGGGCACCTGCAATGGTGCTCTGGAACTCATCTGCCTATAAGCTGGTTGTGCCCTTCCAAGTTGGTTTTGGGACACCCCTCCACTTTCAGTTATGGGTGCCTATCTCTTTTAATTTAGACGCACTTACATACTAGGACTTGGGGATTACCTGTACTTGGATCTTGCATAGTGTCCTGTCCACATGAAGATGTGCTGCTCACCTACCATTGCCAAGGAGAACCCCATGAAATTTTGCCTTCTTGAAATTACAGATGGCCCTGTCATGTGTACAAGGGACCTCATGGCCAAGACCCCCCATTCTGTCAAATCAAAAGATGGACATAAGGTAACATCTGCCTTATCAGAGGCTCCAGACAGCCAACATCAGGCTTTACTGGTCAAGAGCAGACCTCAAATGATTGCCCATCAAATGCCTGAGAGGCCCCATAGAAAACTGAGATGCATGACTGCCCCAAGAGAAGTCTCCGATTCGATGAACTGGTGGTCCCACCAGGTCAAGGGCAGGTTTTATTCAACAATGGATAGCTGCGAGTCCTTTTGAATAAGGGGATGAGACCTGAAGGACAAGCATTAGATATGGATATGGGTAGGAGGCTCCGAAATCTGCATAGGAAACCTCACATCTGCTTAGGGTGCCCCTATATTTCCTCGAGACACCCCCATGTCTGCCTTGCCCCTCAGAAAAAACCTGTGCTCTCTTTCCTGGCTTGGGAATTATTACATGGCCTGACCTTTTGGCATCTCCATTATGTATGTTCCATATTTTTCTTCATCCAGAATGGAATTAACCTAAAATGAACTGTATTCATGTTGCATTAAACAAGTGCGAAATTGGGTATAACCTTACTGAGCTTAAATAAAAGCCTTGTGCTTGGCATTCGGTAAATTTTGTGTTCTTTCCAAGACTCGCAGCTCCATAGTGCAAAACTGATGAAGGCGGATTGTAACGCGGATACCGGCGTGCCGGCGTGTAACGCGAGTACCTTATTGGCCACCCATAGTACCCACCTTAAACCCGGCACTTCGACAGAAGGTTGCAGTGTGAAGTATGAAAGAGTGCCGGGAGGAATTACAAATATTTAACCAGCACCGCACGGTACAACTTTTTTCGTAAGTGATCCACGGGTTTGGTGATTCCAGTATGTTGGAACTACTGTCAAGCGTTAAGCATTTGCCGCTGTAGTGCACGTCAAACCGTAATTCAACCAGTTATTGTTGGCCTGTGTGGTACCCTCACCTCATCACCTACATCACATGCCATCACCTCATCCAGCTTTTGTTCCTTCTTATCAATGATTCGATATTGTGCCGTCAGGGTCTTGAAAGGAGTACCTGAGAGTTCAAGAAATAGCACAGGAACATGGGTAAAAATGGATTGCCAGACAGGTAAGTGAAAATAATTCGGAAAGGTGTGAAAAGTGGCATTGCACCCATAGGGATACGTGGTTCATTATACACCCCTTGATTTAATCAATCTAACACCCCTGGCCAGTGCGGAAACAGTGGATTCGGGTTGGATTTTCACGTCTATAAAACAGTACTTTACACTCTTTCGCGCTAATGTTTTATATTCGTCGTGATGTGAGCAGCTACTCGGCACTATTTTGGGGTATGTTGTACTGTTTGGATGATGATAGCCGTCTGTCATATTCAAATGCTGTACGGAAAGTGTAGCCTTCAGGTAATTTTTATGTGGATTTTTTCAGTTTTTTTTTCTCGGCAAATTGTTCTTCAATACAGGATACCAAACCGGAAGTCCATCACTGCGCTACGGTTGTGGAAACTTGCAATTTTTCCAATAATTGGGATGACTTATCGGACCCTACCTTCTTCGCCTTGGCCACAGCAAGCCAAGGTGAAGCAAGCAAGCAAAAAAGCAGCTTTAGGTGTTTAGAGGGTCACTGCCGAGTGCTGTGTGGCAATGCGTCGTTAGTAGCCAAAACAAGCATGATGCATTTGGGTATGTTCACGCGGAATCCAGCCTCCCTAAGGACAGAGACGGTGAGGATGCTCAGGATGGTCCCGAAATGTCGCTGTCTCCTGGACGAGCTGTGCGAGTTGCTTGCCCTTGCATCTGCTTGTCACTTTGATTGGGTGGCTCAACCTGTCTCCTCCTAGGTCACGAATTCATGCGAAAGACAACGTGGATGTGTCGGGAGGCGCTCAGCCGTGGCAAATGTCGCGTTTTTTTTTGTTGAAACCAATTTTGCGCGCTTTCTGTATATTTTCGCCGGTATCTTGTCCCGGATACTCATCCCACCGCTTCGCAGCCAGGCATATCGTCCGGTGCGTATGCTTTTGGAAATAACCGTGTTCAACGTCATGCGTATTGGGTATGTGACGTATCCTTCGCAGAAACGAGAAACGGGTGATGAGAACATCCTAAAGTTATTGCCATTGCCCGTCCAGACGACGTCCTGTCAAAGGTGTTGTTAGGATGACTTTGAATTAATGACTTCTGCTCTCATCGCCCTTCTCTTATCGACATCCACCCTGTCGCGTGCAAACTGGTAGCTCGCGTGTCGTCACCATATATCCTCTTCGTTTTTGTGGCCCCGTCCCCCAGTAATTTTAGATTTGTCACACCAGGTCTGTGGCAGTGTCTGAAAAGAATGGCTTTGGAAAGTCCAAAATTAGTGAAAGAGCATCCCAGTCATTTTCGGGAAGTGACACTCCTGCACGTCGCTTCCCCCCTCCCCTCGCTTGCCCACCTCCAAGCATGTGTCTCCTGTCACGTGACTGATGGCGTCGCAGGTGTTATAAGGAACACACATTCTGAATAGTTTGAAAGCTTCGGGACAGTTTAGCACCGAGCCGTGATTATGCTCTTACAGCTTTAAACCAACGCCGAACAAAATTTCTGCCCGCACCAGAACCATACTAAAGTGGCAGCAAAGTCCAAGAGTGGTGCTGGTGAGATGGCCTCTTGTTAGAGTTTCTCCAGCCAGAAAATATTCCCGCGCCTTTGCCCCACGATTTGACACTCCTCTAGGCCTGAACGGCTACATGATCCCAATGTGAGGCCAGGTTTTGATCTGGCGACAGACGTGGCTCCGTCCACAGCTTGAAGTGTGCAAAACAATATTAAATGCTTTGAAGCAAAGTTATCTGCCGGCCACCCTGCAGGCCGGACTGCCTCCGATTGATCGGCTGGCAGCAGCGACCAGGATAGCCGGCCGTGGGGAGGGGGAGGGGTTCTGTTCAAAAATGCAAACAAAATGTTCACAAGGGCTTGGGACGCATAAATCCTCTCCGCTGACCATTGTTGTTGCCATGTTGTCGTGTTGAGAAATTCCTGCATGAGTATAATTGACAAGTAACTTTGTTAGTTATAAGATAGAGCGGTCGTATTTCAATGTCGCATCTCACACGTCTTGCCATGGCTCTAACGTTAAGCGGTTTGTTTGTGCATTCTTTGGAATAGCCGCCTGACTTGAGCAGTCGAGCGATTCTACCGAATATGTAGTCAGTGTGGCGACTATGAACGCAGGATCCGGGTTGAGTTCTAGAAGACATTTTACGTTTGGTCCGCTCGCAATGAATAGATAGCCATCTTTGCCATCATGCGGATATTCCCATAGGCCTTTCAGAAGTTGCCTAAGATCTGTTAGACCTTGAAAATCGCTTTTGCTGTTGGGATAGCCCTACATTTATTTTGATTTGTTGAAGAAACGGGAAATGTTCATCCCCCACACACTAAAAAATTGAAACCTTTTTTGAGGTCACCTTGGCCTAGTTTCAGAATAAGATAAGAAACGAACCGAAGCACTTTTTAATCACAGCGCGTAAGAATACATCCAGGAAGGAGCCCATTTTATGTGATATTTCAATATTTGAGGCATTAATGATCATTACGTGCAGACAGTGCGGGTTGTTTCTAATATATGGGTTGACGTGATTCTGATCAAAGTGCGCAGGTTCGTGTTTCCGCTTTATGAGACGAGGTTCGGGTCACAAAGTCGGCCAGCCGGCGAGCCACTGGCGCCGGGCTGGCAAGTGCCGCCTCAAAAGCCAGCTAACTGCAGCCAACCTTGGTTGCAAAATGATTCACAATTATATTGCTTACTTTTTGCACTGAATTGTGCGTCAATTTGTGTGTCTATTATCCGGGACCAAAAACAGAGTAATTAAGGTTTTTAGGAGTCAATGCGGCTCAGTTGGAGGCCAGGCCAGATCATTTCTTTGGAATTTTATACCTTTTTAGCCACAGGATCTTTTGTGAGCTCTAACAGCCTGGTTTGCGGGACTCAGTCTAGGAAATGTGCTAGACTGGCCGGTTTGTCATGTATGTGCAGATGCAGATCATTCCGTTTCGTCATTTGTTATGATACCCCACATGCCCCCTGTTGGTGACCTGATCTTTCATCGTGTAACGAAATTGACCCTGACTGACAGAAAATAAAATATGTTTATCTATTGCATACATTGTATTATACCAAAACTATCCGGACAAGAAAGCAGACTTCTATTTGCCGTCTCAGGGAGCTATGTGTCAGGGTAATCACTCAATAAGTAATTACGTGTTGCGCTAATTCAATAAGTCCAGTCGACACAGGGATAATTATTTCCTATGCTTGGAATGGATCATATTTGCGCTCCAGATGGTCGCAGGTTGCATAATTTTGCGCGGACCGCGATTTTCACTACGCTTTATGTCAATGCGTCGACCTAAAGCCACCTGATTAGTTCGTACCATCCGATCGACACCGCGCCGTCGGGTGGTGGCGTTCGGCGCCCACGCAACAACGCTGCTTAGCATGAGCTCCGGTTCTCCAAAAGCCCATCCATTCAGAAAGCTCGGATAAGATCTTTAAAAAGATGCCGCCGGTTGTGCGCATCCGGAAATGGATGAACACGACGGCATACTTTTAAAGAGGTCTCGGATGTTGAAGGCGTTTCGAATGAACTGGTAGTTGTGAGAATGGTCGATAGATGTCTCGTGTACCATAGTTTTACGCCTCGTGGTGAAGTCCTTCGCGAGTCTGCATAGAGCGTTCGAAGCTTAGCGTACTGTTTCCGCATCACCAAGGCCTTGTAAGCAGTTCCACGAGGTGTTATCTCGAAGCGAATGGCCGTTGTCTATGATTGGTTGTCCCGTTTCTTTCAACGTATGTTTGCCATCGGTTGATGTATCACCGTAAATGATGGACTAAATATACTGTTCTATGGTGATCAGTCGTAACGCCAGAGCCACAGTTGAGCCGAAGGACAGAAGACGATATTAGTGTGGAATTTAGATACCAAATATATTTATCCGTCGCGGGAAGTTCAAATGAGTAGACCATTCAACGTACCGCTTTGAGCAGCACGCATGTTGACAGCACAGATATTCCCTTAAGCAGGCGACTGCGATGACACCAGTGAAGCGCATGACGCGTGAGTTATCTCGTTTGGTAACGTATGCGTTATTTTGGACAGGTGGATGGACTACAGCAACTGCGGATCAGTCATTGAAGGCACAAGAATTGTCGCCTTAAAAGTACCGCTAAAAAAGGTGAGTTATGGTTTCAAACAGTTAGTGCTTCGTCTACCTGCAGCAATGAAATGGAATGAAATGTAATGCAGCATTCACAAGGTTGCGGTACTCGATCCCCCCTCGCTGTCAACCCTTCCGATCAGGATGAGGGGCAGGCGACTTCAAATGGCCTCAGCAGCCGAGTGCCTCGTTGAGCCCTGGACACGAGGATGCGTTCAGCGTTATCTTTTAGTGGATATTCAGGAAATGAGTAGTGTTTGTGGTTAGTTCATGATAAATGAACCACAGGCCTAATAACGCCGAGAGGTGACGTGTTCGAGTAGGTTCGTCGCGATGGTCGTGACTCATGTGTATTTGTACAAGCAAAGAGGCGGAGTTGCTTTTTGTCTGAACAAGTTGGCTCCGGCTCCAGCCACAGTGACGTTTTTAGATATAGTTTCGACCCACTCAGGCATGGGGACAACATGGCGCATCAAAAAACGCATGCGCTTTGGAAACCATTGAGAGACTGTTCACGCGAGGCAAGCGAAATGATAGAGGTATGAGTATTATTACCATGTAGAAGGCACCAGAACATACACCAACGGAGTCCACCACCTTTGGAAACCCACACGAATTTGTAATTATAGTTATATATCCATCTTCCAGCGCGGTTACAGCTGTGACCGTGAATTTAAAAAGCAGAGTGGGGCTGACATTTGAGCGTTCCAGCTCAAATTTTCCAATGAGATTGCTCAAATGTTAATCGACCTTGATGTTGGAAATGCGCATCAATTTCGATCGATGCAACGAATTAATTTGGGATTGGTTATGCTATCGACAGCTTAGCGAAGTATTTTTGGGCGCATGACGGTTGCAATCAATTGCTCTGTAGGATTGCAGTAAATAGTACAATACGGCTCCACGGTTACGCATTGCCCGGTCTGTCGGTTTCGCGATATCGTGCGATATTACACTCCAGTATCCGAAAACATCACTTTAGTTGCCTCGCTGTATATTACGGACGCAGCTGTGGGTGACGTATATGCGACTTTCATATCAAGCGCGTGATGTATTTCACGTTGAAACAATTGGGAATGCGTTGGACAGGCATTTTTAAAGATTCGAACACGGCAATGTGCGTGGCTATCAAAAGTTTCAACACTGTTAGTGCGCTAACGTGCGGGAAAGTCGCACGCGGCGATCAGAAAGTAACAAGTTGTTTGGAGAAATCAAGTTGCTGACCACTGAATGTAACCCTTATGAACCGGTCACCTGCGGTATAGGACTTAAATCATCTCAGGTTTTCACTTTGCGTCGTTTTCCACAATGGTGGTGTGCCAGTATGCCTAGCGGAAACATGGCGGACTACAAGCGCGCGCGGTCCGCGTGAATTCTCGGGTTTCGTGTCTCAAATAGCCGGTGGAGCGTTTCCGCTGCGGCCGTGGCGACGGGCCGGTCACCGATATGAGCTCCTGCGGCGATGAGCGCTGAACAGGAGAGACCAGGCCGCCAGTTGCTTGCTCTCTGAAGCGGGGTCGAAGTCGTGACGAAGCTGGCTGCAAAAACACTAGCGCGCGCATCAAGTGCACTTCGATGCTGATTTTTCGGCCAAGTCACCGCGTATTTGCCGTAACATGAAAGGTGGGGTGCGTTGTGTGGCGACAGAGCACTTGAGATTTGGTATATTACGCAACGGAATATTGCAGCGTGATATGTAAGTGTTCCTAGCTGGCACCACACCAGTGTTAATGAACATTTTTTTTCCTTTGTAGAATCGCATTGCTGGTTTAGAACTGTATGAAAGCTTGGGTTTAAAGAGTGTGCTTCTCTCGTGCTCTGTCTGTGCATGAAAGAATGTCTTGAGGTGGCGAGGACCGAGATTAGCTTACTGAACACCGCTGAACGCAGCATGATTACCCGGACGCCACCGAACGCAGCATGAACTGATTACCACTGAACGCAGCATGGGTTAGCTCCTGCGCTGCTGATTTCGTTTCTCTCGTGTGAAAGCGAGCTCTTACCTACGACCACCCGTGCCCCCCCCCCCCCCTCCTCGTGGAAAAGACATGCCGATTCCTAGCCGTATTGACCTGTTGTTTACTTCCCGGGATGACCTGTTAGTTTTCCCTGTGGTGGGCTGCGCGTTTGTGCAGCCTAGCCCCAGGGGCCAACGGTGGAGTGACCTTTCAGCTTCTCCCTGTGTTGCCCGTGACCACCTGCCAGCTTCGCCCAAGGCATCCAGCTGGCTCATTCATGTGGTGACCTGCCGGCTCGTCCACGTGGTGACCCGCCGGTCCCTCCCCGGGGTGACCTGCCGTCTGCCCTGTCTGTGACCAGCCCCCGCGGCCACCGCCCTGGGCGCCAGATGCTCCCACCTGGGCGCTGGCTGAGCGGTTTGGGCGCCGCCCCGGCTCGGCCTGGTACACTGATCTGGCGGCAGCATTCCCCGCTCGCGGGCGGCAGATGAGAAGCCCCCCCCCCCCCCTCCTCTGCTGTCGGCCCAGGAAATTCCCACCGGCAGAGGCGCCGCTAGACAAGGCTAAGTGGATCGAGCGCGGTTTTTACGCCGCTTAGGGGGACCTTATCTGGCCGAAACTTCCGGTATGCTGCCCGCGTGCCAAGCCGGAACAATGCCAGATTCCCCCTCCCCCCCTTCCCCCGATGGTAACTCAGGTACTGGGTGACCAATTGTCGACTGGAAGCCGGGAGGGTACCCTCGGAGCTTTCGACCCCCGCGCGCCTATAAAGGCGTAGCACTTGTGTTGGGATAGCGTGTTCCTCTCGGGTGCAGTAGTTCGACGAAGCTGACGCTCATTCTGGCTTTGCGGAGCCACATGCATATGCATTATCACACGGCTGGGTTACTTTTTTTGGTCCACCCACACGAACCGCATGCAACACTTCGTGCTTCCACCAGTGTAATCCTTGGTACCGTTTTTTGACCTCTGGAGGACTAAATTTGTAGCCGGATGGCCAAATCGGGCTTTCCAGGGTCCCAGGCCCAGTGGGGACACCTCGGTCGGTAGCTGACCACAGTCACGAGGTTAATGACACATTGACACGTGATAGGTAATGACGTAGTGCATTGTAAACTGTTCGTAGATCTGTGTTACTGGTGGTGCTGGACTGCAACCTGGGTGCGCAGCGCATGCTATCCGGTATTCCAAGCAGCACGGGCAGCTGTCCGATGGAAATAACGATGTATTTTGCGTCATCCATTCTGAGTGGTTTGAATGACCAGACTTCGGCAGACCAGTGAGTACAAACTATTGTATGAATATCCAAATAAAGAGCACAAAGTACTACCACAAGTCCACAGTGTACCCGATCTCCATGTCCATTCATTGCTTATACTTTAGATCACTGTCCAATGCGCTGCCTGAACGTTCTTGAGGCCGGCCCTGCAACAGAGGTAGAGTAGAATTATAACAGCAAAAGAGCAGGGGCAATGTGTTCTTTCGTGTTTGTTGCTTCTTTTCCTATGTTAGCCTGAACTTGCTGTGAGGTATACGTGTATAAATGCATGCCAATGCATTTTGAGAAGCATTGCATTGTTAAGCCTCCCACGAGTTGTCGAATTCGAATGGTTGTTGCCGTTGGCAAGCGGTTTTCCGTGTCGTAGCTGAGTCATGATCAGGGGCATATTCCAGCTGCCGGAGGCACGTCCCCTCCCATTATCAAGTATCACATGTGGTGATAAGTATGTGCATAAGTGGCGACAATGAAAAGCCGAGATATACACGTACAGTAATGAAGTTGAAAACACGTCATGTTGATACACGCCACGCAACCTATTTTGCGCGCCTGCGGCATTCTAACTTGTGATCTTCAGTGAACAGTTTCTGTAGTTTCTCCTTTGCGAAATGGTGCATACGCCCCTGGTCATATTCCACACAAAAAGTTCTTCAAATACCCGCCCCATACTGGCAACTTGGAGCGTATGTGCACGCGCGTGTGTGTGCGCGTGCGACACTTAATCAACCGCTAAGTTTGGGTCCAGCGAAACACCGTGCTACTGAATGCCGCCTGAGTTTGCCCCGTGGCCATTCTACGCCACCTCTAACGTCGCATGGCAGGCCGGACGCCAACCCTCCAGCAGCCAAGTCAGTTCAAGCTGCTCTGACATCCCGCACCACCACCGGATTCGATCAGGCTCGTATGGGGGCTGAGTGGGGCGGAACGCCGCGTCGCCTCGCGCGAACACCACATTGTCTCCGCGTTGACACAGCTGCCTGGTGGCGTGCACAATGACGCCGCACGCCCCCCGCGCGCCGGCCGTGCCGCCCGCTCCTGGGCCAGGCCGTGCTCGTGGGACCAGCCGCTCTGTCGGCCGGCCGCAGCTCTTCCGGAAGAGTTATGCTCCGCATTGTCGTGCTGGAAAAACGGTCCGCGTAGGAAAATATTTCCCCGGCAGCGGTGACATTGTGGCCGGATAAAGGCGCGCGCGGGAGCCGTGCCGGCCGGGCCCACACACTGCGCTGATTTACCTTCGGGACGCTTTGTGCTGGCTGATTGAGACTGCAGGCTGGGCCATGCGTCTTGGGAGAGGCCACCGGCAGCTGGCTGGCCCGGCCCGGGCGGGGCGGACAGGCCCCCGCCTCCGCCTCCGCCCCCGCTCCGGGGCCGATGAGCAAGTGTCTCGACACGCACCGGTCGTCGCCTGTTTTTCGCGACGTGTGCGCATAATGGCGCCATTAGCGGCCCGGTCGGCTAAGCAGGCGCATTGTTTGGCTGGAATGTGACGGCGGCGGCGGCAGTGTTTGTCGCCGCTGCTGGCCGGCCAGGGCGCACATCGGGGGGCGCGCCGACCGGGCCCGGCCGCCCCCTGCGCCGCCGGCCGGCTCCCACACCCCCGCGTGCCGCGCCAGCCGCTCTGATGACATCGCCGCTCCCGCCTCCGAACGGAGCCGGTGCGCGCGCCGGCCCGGATTCGTCCCACGGTCACTGGCTTCCCGCGGCGGCTGCCGGGGCACGCCGCCGGTCCGGTGGCGGCCGCCTGCGCGGGCGGCGGGCCGAGCGGCGGCCGCCGCTACGGCAGGCGCCGGGCTCGGCCCCGCCAGACCCGACCTCCGTCCGGAGGGTTCACCGGGAGAGGGGCGGACGGCGTGGCGGCGGCTGCAGCTACGGCAGGCGCTGGGCTCGGCCCCACCAGAACCGACCTCCGTCCGGAGGGCTCGCCAGGGGAGGGGCGGACGGCGCGGCGGCGGCTGACCCACGGGATCCGTCCGTCAGGGCCGCGCGGATCAGCTCGTCACCGCCTTGGGTCGTGCAGCGAGGCCCGGGCGGCAGACTGCTAATCCGCCCGTGGCGCCTGCTCTGCCGCCGAATTGATATGTTAACTCGTCTGGTATGTCCACTGGCACTAATGGAAAATTTCGCCTTTTGAGGATGTCATCCAAGTGTTGACGAATTGTTCGAAGTATTAACGGGAACTGCTGATGCTTTGGCGTGATAGCATTCTTAACGATGAGAATGCGATTAAGTTGTGTGGGTTGTAATGGCAAAATTGAGCAAGGACCGGTTTATTGTAAGGATTAATTCTGGAAAGGAGCGAACGAATCAGGAATTACTCTACGTTGCAACCATACTCCACTATGAGACAGTTATGCTCGTTCCAACGCTCCGCGCCAATTTGTGGTCATGCTTCTTATACAGGAATATCCACGACAAGAAGCCCTAGCTGCTGGAAAGCCAGTCAATACAAAACAATAAACGCCCATAAACCCGCAGTTACGAGTTAACCGTCAATGGAACAAATCAACCATTGAGTGCTCACCTAAAACCCATCGCAATGTGTGTTCAGCCGCGCGTCACGAATTGGCGTCATTTCGACGGACCCGACCGGCTCTTCCTCCCACGCCGTTGCCTTTTGCATGGCTAGCGCAGTACGTACATTCACACAACGCCCGTCACGCCACTCGATACCGCATTTGCAGCGCCGCCTGTCTTGGCACGCGGTCCGTCACGCGACGCAGGCGCCGCGGCGGCGTCAGAGGTGGGTGTTTGGAGCGCGCCGGGACCGGGTCCCCCGGGGAATCCGTCGCCGCGTCCGCCGTTATTCTGTGGCCGCCGCAGGCGTCTAGGCGAATGCGTGGCGGCGGCCCCGACCGGGCGCTGCGGCGACCTGCGGCCGCGCCCCGGCCTGGCACGAAGTGCCGTCGGCGGCGCGTCGGGCCGCCAGCTCCGGCTGCGCCCCGGGTCAGCTGGTCGGTGCTCCAGCCCGACCGACCGAGGAGGCGGGCTGTTGTTGCTGGCCGGCCGGCGGCGCCTCCTCCCGACCGCCGGCAGTGGACGCCCCCCGTTTCGGCGCATTGTCGGCCCGTCGCCTGCTCGCGGCGATGATTTATCGCCGACACCAGAATAGACGCCGAATAAAGTGTTGAGCGCCGTGCTGAGGGGATCATTGCGGTGTTACGGCGCGGCAGGACGCCCCTTTGTGTTTGACGCGCCGGCAAATCGCCGGCTGTTTGTTAGCGTCGGCGGTAATAGCGCCGGCCGGGCGCCACTGGCGGCAGCGGCACCGGCCGTATGGGGCGCGCTCGCGGCTGACTGGCCCCGACCGGGCCGGGCCGCGGCGTGACCCGCTCACTCCTCCACCCGGTACGTCCGTGCCGAACCAGAGCAAACAGCGCGCACGGCCGCTCCATTGTCCGCCGTGTGGAATGCGACCGCTCTATCGAGGAATGCGTCAGCGCTTATCGGCATCAACGACGGGGCCACCGGGGCGCCTTGCCTTGCTGCGAAGCGGCATCGCCGTGTTATAAATTCACCATGCGATGGATTACATAACGTGGCGGCGGCATGGAAGTGCAGGCGTGTGGATCGGTTGCTAAACCTTCCAGGATCAAGGCCCGGCTGATTGAAAACGCCCCTCGAGTGGTCAGTTGAGATTATCTGATATGCCATTCACAACGGCTGCTCTGACGCTTGTACGGCGGACTGGGGTCGACATTAGCATTTTAAGAGGATGCTAACCATTTGGAGAACGAGGCTCAATGTCGCCGTCAATGCCGACCGATTAGCTGATGCTGCCATTACTCGTTACCGGGCGGAGGGTGACCGGAACTGGACTCGGTTCGCCGGTCGGCTCGTCGGCCGACGACAGGTCAGCGACGCGATCAGCAGCGGCGAGGTCAGCGGTCAGCAGCGAGGTCAGCCTTGGCCGTGGCTGAGGTCTCCGTGGTTGGCCGTGCGTACGATAGGACTCGTGTCCCGGAGTCGTCCAGCGCGCCGGCTATGCTAGTGCCGGATCGTCGCAGCCGCGGGGTTGGTGGCTGAAGCCGTGCTGCCGGCTGGAGCCGAGTGTTGGGGGACGGACAGCATGCCGCCTCCGCTCCGTGCGGTCTCAGCGGCCGGTGTGTCGGGCCGCGCAGTTGAGTCCGGGTCCCGCTGGTCGCCGCCGTCCGCTCGCGCCGTCCGGGCGGCGCGGCGGAGCCACCAGTCGCCTCCTCGTGCAGCCCCCCGCGCGGTGGAACGACAACGCGGTCCGTCAGACACCCCGGGCCCTTGACAGTAAGAAGCTGCGTGTACGCCGCGAATACACGTTGCCCGGCGAACCGAGCTGTGGGCTTACGCTCGACTTGCCGAGACCTTGGTTGTAGCTGGTGTGACAATTTTAGATGTGATGATGAAAGACGTCTCAAAAGTTATTCGGAGCTTAACCAAGTTTTGCAACCGCGGTTTGGGCAGGCGTGAAATCCACTTAAAAGATGAGAAAACGAGACTGTTTGGGGTCGTGCAATTATCCAACGTGAAAGTTGGCCGTGGCCGGTCGTCGTGAGCAGGCGTTTGTCGGGCTGACCCGACCCGGCCTCTCGCCGGCACTCCGTCGGGCTGACCCGACCCGGCCTCTCGCCGGCTCTCCGTCGGGCTGACCCGGCCTCTCGCCGGCTCTCCGTCGGGCTGACCCGACCCGACCTCTCGCCGGCTCTCCGTCGGGCTGACCCGACCCGACCTCTCATCAGCTTTCCGTCGGGCTGACCCGACCCGACCTCTCGCCGGCTCTCCGTCGGGCTGACCCGACCCGACCTCTCACCGGGGCTCCGTTGGGCTGACCCGACCCGACCTCTGGTCGGCTCTCCGCTCTCGTATTGCTAGGGAACCGGCCGTGCGCGAAGGCGCATTTAGAGGGAGGGGGAGGGAGACTACAGGGTCGCAGCCAACGTGGACCAGCGAACAGATAACACGCTCACAAAGTCGTTTCGCAACATGCTGTGCTGGTGAGCTTCGTCAAGACGCAACGCCGCCTTGCTTTTCTTCACGGATGTTTTATTTGGCAAGGAAGGAACCGCCCAGTGTAACTTGAAGAGAGGGATCGTGTTAGCGCGCACGCTTGCCATGTCTAGCAGTGGGTCCCAGGCGTGGCTCGCACTTATCGTGCGGCGCCTCTTTGTAAGCACGTCTTGCGCCGCCGCCGCCGCCCCCATCCTGCCTGCCTCCCGCACACCTGTGCCGCCTCTCAGTCTGCCGCCGCCGCCGCCCCCGTCCTGCCTGCCTCCCGTACACCTGCGCTGCCTCTCAGCCTGCCGCCGCCGCCGCCCCCGTCCTGCGTGCCTCCCGCACACCTGCGCCGCCTCTCAGCCTGCCGCCGCCGCCGCCCCCGTCCTGCCTGCCTCCCGTACACCGGCGCCGCCTCTCAGCCTGCCGCCGCCGCCGCCCCCGTCCTGCCTGCCTCCCGTACACCGGCGCCGCCTCTCAGCCTGCCGTCGCCGCCGCCCCCGTCCTGCCTGCCTCCCGCACACCTGCGCCGCCTCTCAGCCTGCCGCCGCCGCCGCCCCCGTCCTGCCTGCCTCCCGCACACCGGCGCTGCCTCTCAGCCTGCCGCCGCCGCCGCCCCCGTCCTGCCTGCCTCCCGCACACCGGCGCCGCCTCTCAGCCTGCCGCCGCCGCCGCCCCCGTCCTGCCTGCCTCCCGCACACCTGCGCCGCCTCTCAGCCTGCCGCCGCCGCCGCCCCCGTCCTGCCTGCCTCCCGCACACCGGCGCCGCCTCTCAGCCTGCCGCCGCCGCCGCCCCCGTCCTGCCTGCCTCCCGTACACCGGCGCCGCCTCTCAGCCTGCCGCCGCCGCCGCCCCCGTCCTGCCTGCCTCCCGCACACCGGCGCCGACTCTCAGCCTGCCGACACCGCTGCGTCGGCGTCGCATACCAATCAGCCGCTCTGAAGAAACCGACGATATTGATTCTCGATTATGACTGGCCGACGTCTCGTTTCCATCCGTGACCCCGTCCTCAATCAGTTTAATGTGTGTTTTATTGAAACGTACGGGGCGTGCGCGGCACAGCCGGCTGCAGCGTTGCGCCGGAGGACCGGCCGACGCCACGAGCCGGCGCTAGCGCCCGGCACCGCTGATGCAGGACATGATCAGCTAGTGTTGTGCAGCGTCTGCTGAGGCTCTCGTGGGCGCCGACGCTGCGCTGCACTGAGTATAGTTGGAGAACGGGCTGCCAGAGGTGCGAAGCATTACTTGTGTGAAAAAATGAGCAGACACCGAACCAATGAGGCGAAGATCGGCGTTATTATAGCATGATCCCATTGGTTCTGCAGACTTGATATTTCTCTGTACCCTCGTCGCATGAAGTTGATGCTTTTCTTAAATAAATAAAAATAAATCAAACGAGGCCTCAGAGACTGGAGCTCCCGGAGTATTAGCCAACGTTAATTGTGATGGCTCACTAATGAGTTCCGCTGGCGTCTGTGGTAGTAAATGACCTTTTTGACTCTTTTTCCTCCGGCTGTGCGATTTCGCTTGCTCCCGACATGTAATTGTAAAGTCCATTCATCATCGGCGGGGTTGGAGGGACTGCGTGCGAGCCCCGCCGCTGTCGCCTCCGTGAAGCCGGCTGTGCCGACTTTCCCTTCAGGACTCCCTTCTGCACTCGCAGTGCTGCTGTAAACATGCCCTCTGCATCTTGCCTTCGTATATACATATATATATATATATATATATATATATATATATATATATATATATATATGTGTGTGTGTGTGTGTGTGTGTGTATATGTGTTCATATCATTGGATATATACATAGGTAGACCTATGCTCAACTTTTCACTTTTAGCTTGCCAGTTCATCACCTGTACAGAAAACGCACTCTTTTCCAAGGTGTAGCAGCGACATGCTGTGGAGAGCCGTCTCCGAGGGGCTGTAGCTGCAGCTGGCCTGTTGGCCGAGCACCTCTCCCTGCCCGTGTAAGGGAGCCCGGTGGCTGCAGCCGCCCCTCCCCGCGCTGCCGTCCTCCCCATGCTGCCGCTCCGCCGCCGCCGCTACCCCGGCCGCTTTTTGCGGCCAGCTCTGATCGCGTACTTTATGGTCCCGCGCGATCAGATCGGCCGGGGCCGCCAGCTCGCCGCGCCGCCCTATTAAGCCTGCATCGCATGTATCAGATGCAATTAGGAGGCGGTCAACGGTGGCGGCGGGGCGGTGGCGCCCCCCGGTGGCCGCACCGGCCCGCTCCAATTAGTCTTCGCCCGGCCGCACTGTCAAAACCGCCTTCTTTACGACGCGCATACATTCGCCCAAGAATTTCCCGATTTGTACCGGCTCGTAAAGTTTTAATTTGGCGGCACAGAGGCGGCGCCGCGGCCCGCTCCCCGCGGCGTTTATGGGTGACCTGTGAGGAACGAGTGTGCGTGGCGGCGCCGGCAGCGCGTGGGAAGCGGCCTGCCAGTATCGCTCAATCAGCACGCGCTCGCGGTGCGGCCTGCAGCGATGACGCTGTGCGGTCAGGAGCTCCGCCTCAGGGCGCGGCCCGCCGCCCGGCCTGCTGGCTCACGCCCGCCAGAGCCCAGCTCGGCCATCCGGGACGGGGAGAACAGCCGGGCCGGCGGCGGCGCTCGTGCCGGCCGGGCTGCGTGGGCGACATGGAGCCGGCGCGCGGCGACGGCGGCGGGCGCGTCGCCCGAGGGCGCCTGGGGGGCCACGCCGCCGTCGCCGCCACTGCCGCCGCCACCGCTGCCGCCGCCACCGTAATCCCGTGCATCATTCCGAAAACACTTGGGATTCGCGCCGTGCCGTGGACGTTCGGCTGGCCGGCAGTGCCGGCCGGCTTTGTGGTGCGGCGACGGCGCACAATGGCGACGGCGGCCCCGAGCCGCTCGCTGTGCGGGCCCGCTCAAAGGCGCTCGCCAATCGCGCCGGCCGAGCGCGACGTCTGTATCCAAATCCGAGCGAACACTGCTGCCCATAAAGGCATCCAGCGGCGCGTTTTGCCCATTTATCTCTGCTAACATCTGCCACCTGAACGGTATTTATGCGCTGGACGGCGACGGCAATCCGTTCTGGCCACTTTGGTGTGCGCCACTTGAACTAATCGCATTCTGCGCGGCCCGGCGCCCTCCGCTGAAAGGCTGACCGCTGTCCGGCTGGGGGGCGATTGTCGTGTCGGGTGCATTGTGGCGCGGCCGGCCGGACAGCGCCGCCGATTATCCCACTTCACACGGCCGGCCGACGCTCAATGGCGGCCGTCGGCGCCGACGCCAGCTGCCCCCCCCCCCCCCCTCGGGCCGCGGTCAGATTTGCATCAGCCATTAGCGAGAGGGCGGGCGGGGCGGCGTACGTGGCCGTGACCGGTCAGCGGGCGGCGGCCAGCTGGCTGGCGTGGCCGATTGACCGAGAGATGGGCTGCCGGGGGCGGCCCGGTCAACCCCCCCCCCCCCCCTCTCCCCGCCCCCGCCTGCCCAATTAGCGTCAGGGGCCGCAGCTGCCGCGCCGTGCCGGAAGGGCTGGCGGCGCGATAACGCGTGGCGGCCGGCTCGAGGGCCGCGACGCGGTGTCCCGTCTGGCGTGGAGCTCTGAGTCGCGGCGCCGTATGTGCCGAGGCCCGAGTCCACGCGTGACACCGGCCGGCGCCGGCTCTCAGTCGGCCGGCTCTGTTTGTTTTGCTGGCTGGCTCGTGCAGTGCGGGGAGCGCCCTGCTTGGGCGGACCTGCAGACGAGCCCACAATGGCTCACCCTTTCATAACAAAGCCTGCGGCTCTCAGCACACAATGCCGGGTAGTGACTATCTCGGGTGGGCTCGGGTGGGCTCGGCATTGTTGGCTCTGATCGTTCGCCTTTCGTAACGTGTTTGTGTGATTGCGCTCAATGTGTGCAGATCGCCCGGTGTTAGCACTGTCGGTGTTTAAGCACCCGTTTGGCCACTGTCGTATGAGAGCTGGGGTCGGCATGTTCAAATGTTGTGGTTGCGGTGTGCGACCGTCGTGAAACTGTTGTTTCAGTCTCAGATGAAGTACTGCGCAGTTTCTGTCAGTTACGAACTTTTATTTCATAACCTTTACGCCAGCCTTTGTCTTTATTTGACCTGAGTCTTGTGTGCCTGCGCATTTTTGACTGAACCCCGCGGCACGTTGATTGGGAGGGGTCCAGACAGGTTGGGAGCCTAGTCCTGCCTGCTGTGTTGAGCCAGTACTGCCTACCGATCCAGTTGTGTTGACCCAGTCTGCTGGCTGGCAGAGTTCTGGCCGTCGGTCCAGTGCTGCCCGCCGGTCGCGTGCTGCAGGCTGACCCGGCGCGCCGTGCCAGCCACACCGGGTCGGTTTCTCCCGCCCCGGGGCACGGGCCGCACAGGCGGAGACAGGCGCGCGCCGCCGCCGGATCGTGCGGCGCCAACCGGCGATCGAGGTGTGCCGGCGGCCACCTCCGACGGCCGGCGCCGCGCCGCCTAATCCCCGCCCGCCTGTCACACTACTCAGCATCGGGCGCGCCGGCCGCTGACGGAGAGGGCCGGCGCGACCGGCCGGTCCGGTCGGGCGTGGTCACGGACTGATCGGCCGGCGCCGACCGGGCTCCAGATCACGGCCCGGTGAAATGAAGCGGGGTGACTTGATGGGGAGGGCTGTGCTCTTCTGGATGGGTGGTGTTTGCTCTCACTGATCTTGCATTTCTATGGGTCTTTGGAGCCCGGCTGGGGCGTCTAGCTTTCTTCGTATTCAAGGCTGTGAGGATTTAAGAATGCCGTCGAGAGGAAGTGGTTACTCGGTAAGGCCGAAGCCCCTGTTGCATTGTATGGAGCGGCTGCGTTCGCAGTAATGCTTGCTTCGCGCCGTTCACGCTAACCACCGACCATTTCCTGAGGTGCACGCCGGCCGATCAGACTCCATGAACTCCCGTCAGGGAGGCATGCAAACCCACCAACAGTACAGCCCCCTAATCCTAATGAGAACCGCCCGCTCCGGTGCACCGGCTCAATGGCCCGATGGCTCAGTGCACCCCCGTCGCTCGGTCCCGTGTCGCCCGTCCTCCCGTCCCCCTCCCCCGCTCCGTTGCGGCACATGTGGTATGCGACCCTCTAATGATATTCATTTTTTGTCACCGCGCCGGCTCGCACACTGTCCACGGCGTGTTTTGTTGGTTTTCCCCTAGAATTAGTATTAAAATATATGTACCCGGTTGATGGTATCGCTGACGAAAATATGCCTAACCGGGAGCGGCGGCGCGTAATTAAAACAGGCGGAGGGCGGCGCCGCAGTGGACCGCGCGCTGTCGCCGGCGCGCTGCGACAACACGGCGCGTTTTTGCGCCGTGCCGGCCGGCGAGGCGGGACAGGCGGGACGTGCCGGCGGCGGTGGGGTCGGCCGGGGTCGGCCAGGTCAGCCTCGGGGCCCCATTGGTATGCGTGCGGCCGGCGGCGGCCGGCTCTCGGGCCGTGCAGCGGGTCGGTGCCGCCCGGGCGGCGCGCGCAGTCGCCTGCAGTGCCGCCGACGCGCTGTCATAGCGGCCTCGCTGAGCGATCTATCGGCGCGGAACTGCCGGTCATCGCGCCACGTCCGGCCGCGATCGATGTGCATGCGGCGCTGCAGGCCGCCGGCCTGGGCTGCCGCCTCGGCCGGGTGGTCCCGGCGACCGGCCGCCGCTTCCGCCGCACAGGAACGTCCGGCCGGCGGCGAGAGGAGGCCGGGGAACGGCCGGCAGGGGGGCGCGCCCAGCCTTTGTCTCAGCGGGCCTCGCGCCACAGCTCTTTAAAAGCGCGCGTAAACAGGCGGCGCCGCCCGCGCGCCGCATCCGCCGCGGCCGCGCCACATCAGGCGTGTCGCCCCGCGCCGGTCGCGGCGACCCGGGCACGGCGCGGCCATTTATCGTCGATTGGCGGCCGGCGCCGGTAAAAACCCCCCTCCCACCGACCCGCTCGTGAATCGTGCACGCCGCTGTCACTAATGACTCGGCCGAAAATCCACAGGCCCGTCTCCAAAGCGGCCGCGCCGGCCGCCTTTATTGGGCAATTAATCGTTCGCGACAAAGACCGGTAATCAGACTAATGATAATAAATAATTTGTAGTGGCGTGTGCGGCTGGTGGCTCCCCGACGCCGAGGGTCGCGCGGAATTCGAGGCGGCCACGCGCGCGCGCCGCTGCCGCGGACGTGGGAACCGCGCCGCATGCAAATGCGGCGCGGACGGCACCGCGCGCCGCTAATGAAACCACGTGACGCGGACTCCGCGCCGTCGCCGCGGCGCCGCCCGCGGCAAAAAGCGCCGCGGACAGGTGCGTAAACAATGCGCGCCGGGTCGGTGACAAATGGCGGCGGCGGTGACCGACGTGAGAACGGCGGACCGCTCGTCCTGTTTACCGATACCCCGTCCGCGCTGCCGCGTCCATACATCATCCGCACCGTAATGGCGTTCGTTTTATGTGCGAAAGTTGTACGGGAGGTGTTTGCCGTGCGCGCGCGCGCGGCCCGCTCGGTGGCAGAGGAATGCGTGGCGGTCCGTCCGGCGGCGGCCACTCTGTTCAGTCTAATTCAAACGGCCGCAGCCGATCCGTCTTGGCCGAGAAAAACCCGGCGACAGCGCGGTCGACTCGGGGCCGCCGGCAAAAACGGATTGATGCGGCGCTGGCGATGTGCGCTTGGCGGCTTCCCGAGTGTGACAGCCGCCCGCACCAGACAGGCACCTGATGTGACAGCCGCCCGCACCAGACAGGCACCCGAGGGTGACAGCCGCCTTCACCAGACAGGCACCTGATGTGACAGCCGCCCGCACCAGACAGGCACCTGGTGTGACAGCCGCCCGCACCAGACAGGCACCTGATGTGACAGCCGCCCGCACCAGACAGGCACCTGATGTGACAGCCGCCCGCACCAGACAGGCACCTGATGTGACAGCCGCCCGCACCAGACAGGCACCCGAGGGTGACAGCCGCCCGCACCAGACAGGCACCCGAAGGTGACAGCCGCCCGCACCAGACAGGCACCTGATGTGACAGCCGCCCGCACCAGACAGGCACCCGAGGGTGACAGCCGCCTTCACCAGACAGGCACCTGATGTGACAGCCGCCCGCACCAGACAGGCACCCGAGGGTGACAGCCGCCTTCACCAGACAGGCACCTGATGTGACAGCCGCCCGCACCAGACAGGCACCCGAGGGTGACAGCCGCCCGCACCAGACAGGCACCCGAAGGTGACAGCCGCCCGCACCAGACAGGCACCAGATGTGACAGCCGCCCGCACCAGACAGGCACCCGAGGGTGACAGCCGCCTTTACCAGACAGGCACCGGGGTGTGACAGCCGCCCGCACCAGACAGGCACCGGGGTGTGACAGCCGCCCGCACCAGACAGGCACCGGAGTGGGACAGCTGCCTTCACCAGACATCGTGCCGAATGTGGCCGCTTCTCTGGTACGACAGCCTCCCTCAGGAGACATCCTCCTCCCCAAGACATCCTCCCGAATATGGTCCTCCTCCCCAAGACATCCTCCCGAATATGGTCCTCCTCCCCAAGACATCCTCCCGAATATGGTCCTCCTCCCCAAGACATCCTCCCGAATATGGTCCTCCTCCCCAAGACATCCTCCCGAATATGGTCCTCCTCCCCAAGACATCCTCCCGAATATGGTCCTCCTCCCCAAGACATCCTCCCGAATATGGTCCTCCTCCCCAAGACATCCTCCTGCAACAAACAGCGCCCCGGCTGTGATAGCCTCCGCATCACAAAGCTTCTCCAGGCTGACAGTCCCCGCTACAGACAGCTTGACAAGGATCGTAATGTGTCGCTCCTGATAGCTTCACAAGCGGGGCAGTGTTCGGCACCCGGCATCGTCCCGAGCCCGACCACGCCTTACGCCGGACAGCTTCTCAAGCGCGGCAGCTTCCCAAGCCTGACCACGCCTTACGCCGGACAGCTTCTCAAGCGCGGCAGCTTCCCGAGCCTGACCACGCCTTACGCCTGACAGCTTCTCAAGCGCGGCAGCTTCCCGAGCCTGACCACGCCTTACGCCTGACAGCTTCTCAAGCGCGGCAGCCTCCCGAGCCTGACCACCCCTTACGCCGGACAGCTTCTCAAGCGCGGTAGTTCCCGAGCCTGACCACGCCTTACGCCAGACAGCTTCTCAAGCGCGGCAGTTCCCGAGCGTGACCACCCCTTACGCCGGGCAGCTTCTCAAGCGCGGCAGCTTCCGGAGCCTGACCGCGCCTTACGCCGGACAGCTTCTCAAGCGCGGCAGTTCCCGGGCGTGACAGCCCCCCGCACCCAGGAGCCTCCCGTGCTCGACAGCCTCCTGCGCGTCTTGCCCCGCACGCCGGGCCGGCGGCGAGCGTTCCTCCAGGTCTCGCGCTCCCCACGCGGCAGACCGACGCTGCGCCGACCGCGGCGGCTGGCCGGGGTCACGCCGCTCTCCGCGCCGTCTGTCTACCTGGGCGGTCGAAAGAACCGCGCGTGTCGCCACCCGCCGCCGGCGCGACGTGTCTGGCGACACGGCCGGACCGCACGTGCGCGCACGTGTCACCGTGCGCGCGCACGCGGTGCGCCTCGCGGCGGCGGTGGCCGCGACGCGACCGTGACGCGATGCGCGTTTTATGGCGCGCCAATGACGTCTCTCTCGGCGCCGCCGTCGTAAACAAATAATCGGCGCGTCTTGCGCCGGCCGGCCGGCTGGACGGCTGTATAGCTGTCGGGGCGGCCGTAAAGGCGGCCCGCCGGGACGCGCCCTCGTCTGGCCGCGGCGCCGTCGCCCGCGTCGCGTGTCCGCGCGCGGATTGGCCGGCGCGGCGGCCTTTTTGCGCCGGCGTCGGCGCGCTTTATACGGGTAATTTGTCTGGGTTTGCGGGGCGGCCGCCACCTGGCCGCCGTCGGCCGGCGACGTCTCGGCCGGCAGGTGCGGGGGCGTGGCTCCTGTGGCCTGGCCGTCACGTGACTGGCCGCCGTTTCCGACTGCGGGAGGTCACGGAGGGACCGCCCGGATGACCAGCGCGCCCGGGGCTCCGACGTCGCGGTTTGTCATGGCCGGGCGTCGCGTTCGTGACTTTGTTGGTGCAGAGGTCTGGACAGAAACGTCGCGACTCGGTCGGGCCCAAGAGGAGGAGCGTGGCGGAGTCTGCGCCGCGTCGCGTGGGAGACCCGAGCCCGGTTATTAATTGACCCAATTGACCGGCCCAGACCGTGCGTTGGGAGAGATGGGAGCCGAGATTTGGCGCTGATAGCTATCGGCCACCCTGGAGACGGGAGTTTTTTGCCGACATTTTTTTGCCAACCCCCGGCTCGTTTTGACAGCATCCTACGGTTTTTAGACGCACGTGGCTAACGAAATATTGCCTCATGCCTGGACCGTCCAAATAGCTGTTGAGTGGTAAGTGGAAAAACACACGTGCAGTGGCGATGTGGGCACCTTCCAAACAGTCGACAGCCGCGTGCATCGCGACACACTGCTCCACTTGGCACTCATGGGACGCTTGCGTCGCTGTCTGTTCCAGTGCGTTCGTAACCGTTCTCTCGCGCTCGGCGGCGGCGCGGCGGGCGGCCGTGGTGTTAGCCTGTTATTCGGCCGTGCAGTCTCGGGACACCAGCCGGCTCCCTGCAGTCTCCGGCTCCGCGGTATGGCACCCCCGCCGACTGCCCTCATTTGGCCCACATTTTAACCCCACTTACGGTGACGGGCCGGGTAATGTGACTGGGACAGCGGTGGTCGTCGATGAGCCGTGGAGCGTCCGGGGAGATCCGAGGCCGGGGAGTCCTCGACGCTCGCGCCGCCAACTGGGGCACTCTGGCTCGGACCGAGACAGCCGGCGTGAAATAGGATTTCATAAAAAGTCACGCCCGCTGCGCCGCAAGAATGCTGCGATTTGTCGGATGAATAGAGGAGTAACTTGGTGTCTCACTATTTTGTAGGATTGCGGCTGGTTATAATGCAAAGTACCTGAATTTATCCCTCCTCCTTGAGGTTTCCAAGTTGTTGTTGATTTTGATGGTGATATAAAAATCCGATAAAAACCGATCTTCCGGAGGCGCGGGGCCAAAAGGCCAACAGCCGCGCGGCCCGTCGGCGGCCATTCCGAGAGGAAATAATCCAATTGGACGCGCACGGCCAGCCGCAGCAGTGGCGTGCAGCAGAGCGACGGCGGCACGGCCGCTCCAGCGCCGTGGGCGGCGTCGCCTTTCGCCGTCCGTTCGTCCATCCGTCCATCTGTTCCGCGCGCGCCGGGCAGCCAGCCGCCCTGGCGGCAGCCTGCCGCTGCTGCCGGCAGATGGCAGGCGCGTCGCCTCTCCGGGCGGCGCCCGGCGGGAGGCGTCCGCCCCGGCGCCTCGCCTGACGCCGCCGCCGCCGCCGCCGCCGCCGCCGCTGCCGGCAGCCGTTGCCGGCAGCCGCCATTGTTTTCGGCTCCCTCTCGCTGTCCTGCGCCGTGCGTCACCGAGATGCGCTCCCGGCCGCCCTCCACCTCCACTGGCATCGGTTTTTCTGCTGCTTTCTACGGCTGGGCGTCGCGTTTGCGGTCTCGGTCTAATTTCAGTTTGTCTCCCGCTGGGAATCGTTTATCGGTGGAAAGGTTGATGGAATTTCCTATTTCAATCGCGTGATCTAGGCCAAGCTTGTAAGACGCAACGCCCCGTGTAAAAGCTACGGATCGCGAACATGTGAGCATTCCGTCAAACCGTGCCAGAAAAATCTGAAGCCAACCGTGCCGTGTTCGTGCCTGCCGTCCGCGGCATGGATGTGGTACCGTGGCTGGAATGCCCTCGCTTGTGGAGGGTAAGCCTCTGGCAGCTTATTAATGCGATAACCAGATACATGCGGTCGTCTCGTGCACCGCTTCCGCGAGTGCTTTCCATGGCTTGCTTAAGGTATGCGTTGTTGGCATACTGCTTACGTAAACCGGATTGCCACTTAGAAATATGTCGCATTCAGAAGATTCCATGCACCTCGAGTTGTCGCGGCCTCTCGTGTACTCGTGGATCGGAGAAGACGTGTTATAACTACTGGTAATGTTGGTTTTTACTGACATATATTAAGATCAACTGCCCAGTCTTCAGCGATTCCTCAGTTGGCATCATGTTTGGACTGGTGCTTTGTTTCCATTCCTGTGACGCTATTGGCTCGTAGCACTGATGTAATCGTGTATGGAACAGTTTGGTTGTGAGCCCGAGATTTCGCTGAGCTGCTGACACCGACGCCGGCCTACCTCGAGTCTGAAGCTGGCTGTTGTAAACCTCCGTCCCTTCCCATGCTTCCTACCTTTACCGTATCGCTTGTCAATAGGTCAGGATCTGGTGCAGGAGCTGAGTTGGGTCAGCGGTGGCATGCGACTCTCCGACACGCGACCGGGGCTGGCTTAGGATTGCGATCCAACACACATCCTCGGGTCGTTCAGGAGCTGGATGTGAACGTGACACGGGTCTCCGGGCTGGGCAGGTGCGGGATCCGGAGCTGAAACAAGACGCCGTGCTGGTGAGGGGTGTGATCAGGATCTGACACAGATCCTCGGCTGGGAAGGTATGGGATCTGGACCCGACGTGCGCCTGATACGAATGCCGTTCCTCACCTGCCGGGTATCCTGCACCAGGTCCCGATCCCACCCCCTGACCTGGCTGGGCGCCTGGCACGTGACGAGCGGGCGCCCAGCGGGTGGGGGCATAACTCGGCGCGTGCAAAGTCCGCCGCCCCTCCGCCTGATCGCTGGCATTGATAGCCAGCCTATCGAATGGGCCATCACGGTCGGATTAATTTGTTACACTCGAGCCGCGGCCGACGGCGGCCCGGAGAGGCAGCCGCCACGGTAAACACGCGCCGCGTGACGCGCCGCCGGCGGCGCACGTGGCCCACGTGTGGCCCTCGTGCGCTGCCGCTGTGGCGAGGGCCGGGCGGCGAGGTCGCAGGCTGGCGGCAGCGCGGGCGCGAAGGAAGGCGACCGACTGACGAGACGCCGGATCCCGGGCTTCTCCTCGCTGCGCTGCGATTGGGCATGTTTTGGGAGTGCCTGGTAGTGCCGCCAATGCGCACTGGTTTTCAGCCGTCTTCACTTGAATCCCGACCCGGCTCCTTTTACTGCCTAGTGCCGGTGGTTGGTCTTGGCCTTGACGGGTCTCGTCTTTTGTTGAACGCTTGGCGGATGTCCCCTGACAGGCAGTGCGTACACGCGGTGCACAGCGTCGGCTGCCGTTCGGCTTACCCGTTCCGGCCGTGTAGCAGTCTGCCAGAAATAGGCTGCAATCGCTCAGCTTTAGCTCAGTCTGTCAGCTGTTCCGTTTGGCGCTGATCGATGGAGTCTCAGGCTCCTTTATGCGCTGTTTCAGTAATTATGCATGTATGCGCAGCCCGCCATAGCTTCTTTGTTTAAAATTGGATTAATTGATTCGTGACCGGTTATGCATGAAACGTGCATCCACCGAAATGTGACCGAGAGTGGGTGCATGGTTGCACGCACCTGCACCCGCGGATTGACCGACTTTTGGGGTTCGGCGTTGTGAGATGACGACCTCAGATGGCGTGTGCCTCCGCCTGTGTTACCCCGGCGCGCACCAGTGGCTTCATTCATTGGCGGGGCTGGCCGGGGCGGCCGGCGCCGTCGCGTAGCGGCGGTGACCTCTGGCTGCGACCGCGAGTTGGCCGGTGACTTCATTCAGCGGCCGAGCCCGGCGCCGAGGCCGCTCACCACCTGTTTGAGCAGCGCGGACAGCTCGATCGCGTTCGATCGGCCAGAGTCCATGGCTGGAGAGTCTTCAGCCGGCGCGCGAGACGGGCGGCGCACCTCTCCGCCATGGTCGAGAGGGCCGCGTCGTGCCGCCGCGTCGTCCCAGGCTACACTCCAGCCGCCGCGCCGCTGCAGTCCGTCTCGCTCGCCGTGCGCGCCGTCTGTTCAAAGGCGGACGGGAAGCCCGAGCCGGACGGCTGGTGTGCGCGGCGCCGACGGCGACCTGGTGGCTCGGCAGCCGCACCGGCCAGCTGACCTCCCCGCGCGGAGCTGCCCTCTGCGCTGCAGTGTCACGTGACGCGTGACCTCGGCGTGCGTCGGCGGTGCGCCACGCCGCCGGCGCCGAATTCGGCCGGGGCGGCGTGAGACCGTGTCTGCGGTCGGCGGGACCTGACGGCCGGCTCTGGCGGGATCCGAGAACAGCCGGCTGGCATGCCGCGCTCCTCACGCGCGCCGGCTAACGGTGTGCTCCGGCCATCGCGGGGCTAGTTACAGAGGGCAACGCCCTTGCGCCGTTCAGTTTTAGTGCAGTTTTTGGTGCGTTTTTAGAGCTGTGAGTGGGGTTCAAGGTTCGTGGCGCAGATCGTCGTGCTTTCAATCTCGGCTTCATCAGTTCGCTTCGCGGGAACCCTGACCACGAGGCCTTTACTGGAGACATGATCCGTCTGGTAGACAGATCGCAGCTCTCGCCGATCGCGGCGTTGCCTTTCGCGAAGTTCACAACCGGATGCTGTCGAGGTGTTTTTTCGCATTTGCCAGGAATCGCACGCGACTTGGTGTGTATGCGGCGTTGAGCACGGCCGGCTGCTGCTGTTCGCGTTGGTATCAAGGATGAGAGGCGTCCATGCTAATGACCGGAGCGGTCGCGCGAGCCACAAAAACGACGAATCCAGGTGGTCGTAAAACAAACAAATCATGCAGTCTAAAACAACTAAATCACTTGGTCGTAAAACCCGGGCTCGGTCGCGTTGGGCACAGGCGGCAGGTGCTCTGTAAATGTTCGGTCTTGTTTAAGGCGCAATTGGCTCTCTGCGCAGTATGGCTTTGTGCCCCGGCTGTGGAAGGCACTGGTTTGAGCCCAGCTGTGTTGCTGGCAAATCCAGTCGTGGAATGCCTCATGTTGGTACCGCAGAGGTCTTCATAGCTGAACGCCATGAAAAGCCCGGACATGATGTGAGCAGGGACCACCCTGAGCTCTTGGTTTTTCGGCATTAGGAGTTCTTACGCTGGTTTCATAACCTGCCTTCAATATACCGGTAGATGTTGGTTAACCAAAGATGTCAGCAATTGTGAGGACTAGTTATGCAGATGCTCGACGTTTCAAAGCAGTGCTCATGGTCACGAGTGATACAAGTGGTGATACCACTAGACTGTAACGCTGTCGAAAGTGCCAGCATTTTAAAAATATATCTCATCGATCGCTTGAGATACCTCCACTGAAGCAGCACCTTCGTGTATATCAAAGGTTGGCTGTCTTCGGCACAAGAAGTTATAATGACAAAAGTTCCAACTGCAAATGTATGGATTATCCTTCTCACGAGACACGAAGGGGTAACACGCCAAGGTCTGAGCCTTGATCGGGTAGCCTGGGAAGCGCTCCGACGAAATGGCATACTTGACAGTTTTATTTATTTCATCGGCATCTGCGGGCTGATCACCGAAACTTTGATCGGTCTTTGATGGCTATGTAGGCAAGGCTTTTTAACTCGCTCGTCGGTTTTAAAAAGAAATGTGGGGTTTTTCAGATTACTAACGCATGTTTTGCCGCCATTCCCTCCAGCTATTTGAGTCAAGTGATTTTTTGTTCATCTCTCATCACCCTGTGAGGTTCTCGGCAAAAAATAACCCTGGATGCAAGGTCCATGGGATGCTGAGTCTCCGTATGACTGTAGGACAACGGCCAACGACTGGGAGACGGAAGACGACTTACGCGGAATTTCCGAAGTTCATTGAAATGCCCGGAACACGACGTCTAAAACAACGGCACGCCTGTTGAACCTTGCTGAAAAGCTTGTGTATGCATGACATCCGTCATTTTAACGACGGGATGGAGTCAGCGCTAGAACTCGGCCGCACCACACGAAATCGGCACCGGAGCCCTGGCGCTGTTTCTGGCCTTGATTGGTCGGGCACAGCGCTGTGCCAGACCGCACCAGCACAGCGCCGGCTCCTGGGCGCGACCGGGCGAGGCAGGCTGCCCCCCTCTTGGGCCTTGCGGCGGCAGCGCGAACGCGTCGACGCGTCGCACTGTTGTGACAGTATTGATGCATGCCCGGCGGATCCAGGCGGCGATAGTGTCGGCCTCTGATAGATGTCGGCCGCCCCTGGTCCGCGCTTTACCGGCCGGCCCACAACAAATAACTGAATAGCTAATGGGCACGCGGCGGCGGCGCAAAAACGGCGCGCGGCCGGCGCGGCGGGCGGCGGCGGCGGCGGCGGCGGCGGCGGCGGCGGCGGCGGCGGCGGCGGCTGCGGCCGACCCGTGCCTGAGACCCGGTCGCCGGCCGGCGGCGGGCGCGACACCGTCCGCTTCTGGCGGCGGCACCGCCCACGCTGCGACTGCACCTCCCACCCTGCGCCCTGCACCGGTGCCGGCACCGGTCGGGCTCATGACGCCTGTTGCGCCGAGGCCGGCCGGCTGACCTTGCCAAGAATGCCGGCCGCTCGGGGTCCGGTATGGTGCATTAGCTGGGTTGTCGCCCGACGCCTCACGCCCTTCTGATCCGTGTAGGGACAAACGCGGCGTGTCGCGCCTGCCGGCTCGTGACGGACGACTGCCGAGGCGACTCGCGTCGGCTCTGGTTTGGAGGTCGGTGTGCTTGGGCCCTGCGGGTTCGACAGGCTGAAGCTGTACCTACAGCGGCGGCTGAGGGCGCACAATATATCCACTCTGTCCGCGTTACGGCCTATTACCCGGACACAATACAACCCGTGTCTATCATTCTGATCCGATTCCAGTCGTCGTTTAGTGGGCAATAATTGACTTAGATTTTTTACACGGCCCCTGCCCCGATTTTATCAGTTCTCCGGATCGGAGGCGCCCGGGAGTGAGCGCGCACGCACGCGCGGTGCCGTCGCCGGCTCCTCGCAGCCGGCGGTTTGACGCGGGCGTCTCCTCCGTCCGGGAGAGACCGTGTAGCCACCCGGGCCGAGCCGTGTTACTCGCCTCCATTCCGGCCCGAGGCTCAGCCCCGGATGGCAGAGACAAATGGAAGCGTGTTGGGTCTCCGACGTTATTGGCAGCGGGGGGAGGAATGAGATGTCGCGCCGACTGAGGGGCCACCGCCATAGCGGCATTCTTTCCCGGATTGTGCAAGGCCGGGGGCCTCGCCGGCACTGGCTCGCTGGGTGCAGTCCGTCTCTCAGAGGCCATTAACGGGCGACAAGAGCGGGACGGTCGACTGCACAGGCGGTCCTGGAATGTCCAGACCGTCGGTGTGCATGCCATTAGGTGCGAGCAGTTTCAGCCCCCCGGGCCAGCTGCAGTCTTGCCGAGCCGAGGCGGCGACAAGCGGAATGCATCCATTAAATGACCGTCGCCGATTGCATGAATAGCAAGTGCTCCGTAGGCTTTTGCAAAAAGGCGGCGCTGCTTTTTATGGACGCGTGCTTTAGCGACGTGCGGGACGATAGCGTATGTTCGTTGTCCGCGGACAAATGTGTAAATTGTGCTGTTCAGGTGCCATTTTACCCCTCAGCGTTTAAAAACGTTCGGAAAGCGCGGACAAGGAAATCTTATGCAACACCGTGACTGATTTTAATGAAAAGGGTGAGGAGACATGCGTAACTGTTTGGGTGGCTGAGTTCATCACTGCCTGCTAGCAGGGCACTACCCCAATGTGCAAGGCAGCGGTATTGCCTGAAGCTGACGCTTGGTCGGCAGAGGGCTGGGTCTGAGCCGTGTCGCCATCCCTTGCGCAGTGGGTCACGGTCCATCCCCTGGTCGTGTCTGGCTGGTAGCTACGGCGCCCTGATGACAGCGGCTGAGTACCACGCGCCCATCCGCGCTCCCGAGCAGCCTGCGGCGCGACGACGTTTTTCTCGGCTCGCTCGGCTCGAGACGCCGCCTCGCAGCCAGCCAGCGCGCGCGCGAGAGGATGTGGGGCGGACACGAGGGCGAGCGGGGGCTGAAGAGCGGCACTCAAGGCCTGGCGGCGCCGGGACCGCCCAGGCGGCTGTCGTGCCGCGCCGCCACTGCCGCCGCGCCCTGGCCGGCGGTCGGCTCGTGTCGGGCTCGCGCCGCCGTCGGGATGGCCTTTAGTCACGGCACGGCCGCGGCCTGGCTCGACCCGTGCCCGGGCCCGTCGCCCCGCCGGCACGGCCCGGGCCCGGCGCCGCCGCTCGTGTCGGGCGGCGGCGGCGACAGCGCGGCGTGGGCGGGCCGCCGGCGCCACGCCGCGCCGCCAGCAGATTCTCTCATATTTGCATTTTGCTCGGCCGTGATTCAGCTGGTTTGGCGCACCATCCGCGCCGCCAAGGCTGCCCGGTGCCAGAGCAAACAGCGCCGACCGTCGGTGACGGCGCCGGTGCGTGCGCGCAGCGCAGCGCCGGCTCGCACGCACGCACGACGTCGCCCACCGCCGTGCCGCCGCGTCGCGGATGTGGGTCAGACCCGCGCGGCGGCGGCGACGGCGGGTGGCCGTCGGCCGGGGCGTCGCCGCGCTGGCCGGCGCCGGACCCGCCCGCGCTGCAGCGCCGCCCGCCCGCCCTCGGCGCCTCCAGATGGCAGCGGCAGCGCCGCCCGGCTCGTTAATATGAAGATGAGACGCCCGGTCCGGGCGGTCGCCGCCGCCGCGGCGACGCGTCGCGTGCCGCTGCCAGCGGCGCCGTCCGCGCCCGTGTCGCAGCGTCGCGGTCGAGCGGGTCGTCTCGTCTGCGGCGCGTGTGCCAACCGGCGCTGTTCGCGGCGGCCGCCAGTCATGCTCCGACTGTGCGCCGCCGGCGGCGCACGGGCCGACCGGCGCCGCCCCGCGCGCTGCACAGCGACCGTCGGCACCGTCCGGGCTCGTCGAGTGATGGCCGCCGCGCCGCGGCCGGCGTCGAACCGCCCTCTGGAATAGGCCCGCTGGGCTGGAGAAGCCACGACCTTGAGTCGGCCGGGTATCGGCCAAGGGCGGACCGACGTTCCGTCATCGAGCTGTGTAATCGAGCCCGGTTTGCCTGCGGACGGGTCCGTGGGAGGAAGCCGCGCACTCGGCTTGTGTGTCGGCCGCTGGAGCACGCGAACACTCGTCACGCTGGGTATTCCCCAGCCCATTCCCTCCCACGTCGCGTTGAGCGGCCGTCCCCGCCGCGACCGGTGTGACACAGCACGGCATTGTACGCCCATGACCCGGGGAGTGGCCGGGCCGAGTCAGCACGTGCGGCTAATGCGACCTCCGCCTTTGCCCTGCACCGAGCCGCGGGCTGTCCGGCGGCGGCGCGCGGAGACGCCGCGTTTTGCGCACGGCTCTGGCTGGGCGCCGTCCCAGCTTGTGTCAGCTGTGCGACGCACGTGCCAGCCAGCTCAGGACATGGCGGCACGCTGTCCGCGTGGGCTGCGCACTCCATCTCAGTGACATGCGACACCGCGCTCGCCATGGGTTTCCTATGCCCTCGACCGGCGCCGAGGTCCTCCGGGCCTCGGGATGGCGCAGCGCACACAAACAGCGGTGCGCTTGGCCGGCCCGGCGGGGAGCGGGCGGCCCCTGGCTGCCTCCCGGCGCCGCCGCCGCCCCGCCAGCGGTGGTGCCCAGGCCGGATGGTGTCCGCTCGGGGGCGACCACCGGCCGGTGGGAGCCGAGCGCCGCCGCCAGCAGCCCCGGACGCGGGAACGCCGGATGGCGCACACTCGTCGCCGGCGTGACCTGCCTCGCCTCCCCGTATTTGGCGTACGCGGGCACCGTTAGTGGCCCGAGGTCAGCCGGAGGGAGCTGGGAGCAGGAGCCCCATTTAAAGGCCGGCCGTATCTGCGCGATATTTTATCGGATTGGAGGGTGCCGCCCCTGGGCCGCCGCCGCGGCTGCAGCGGCCGCCACGATCTGGGGGGTTCAGCAAATATCACGTTTCCCACTATTTATGGGCTGGGTGGGCGTCCAAGCCGGATGAGCCGGTGCCGTGAGAAGTATACGGAAAATGCATTAGATGGATGCCTTGCCCACGTACGAATGCTAACAGTGCCGTTTTTGGGTTGCAGGTTCTCCTAAGCAAGGTCATGAAGAAGGACTGGTGAGTTATGGTCGACACGTCTCGTGCTTTGTACTATTTATTTGTCTGTGTGGTCCCATAAGTTCTCGCGTGTCAAATTAGGCCTACACATTGCCTCTATTATCCCGGTTAAACGCCCCGACGTGCATATCGTGGAGTTGAATTAGTCTGGCATGATTACGCTATGTTTGGCTTCCTCTGTCCTGCACAATGCATTTCAAACGGGAATTTCCCATCTGATCCGCACCTCACCGGCTGCGGGCGGGCCGTCGTCTTATACGCTTCTAACTAGAGCCGATGAGCGCTGTAGACGTCTGCCGAAACAGCAGCAATTTCGCCAAAGCTGTGCATTTCACTGATGTCGTTCGGCCCTTTTGACGCAGGTTTTCCCCCGAAGATGCAGTAGCTGACATTCCGAACCTGGATTTCATCATAGATCTGACGTTTACCACGAGGTACTACGATCCCTCGGTAAGCTACGGCCGATTAGCCCGGACTTAATCTGGGAGTTTTCCCTTCCGTCGTAGGTTTTCTGACAGAAATTCGAGGCAAATTGCATCAGCAGCTTGAGACATGTAGTGTCCTCAACGGAACGTCAAGACCATGTCGTATCAGATGGGTTTCCCAGGTCGTGCTAGGTCATATTGACACAAGGTCATTGGCAAGCGACGTCATAGGCACTGAACTCATAGCCTTGTTCGTAGTTTTTAGTTTGCTTGGTACTCATTAATCCTCCAGTGTCCATGGACTCAAACACATTGCTAAGGTCACCCTGACTTCATCCTAACTCATCGGAGATCAGCGATATTCTTTGCTGTTTGCATGTGTAGGGATCGAGGTTCAATGGAAAAGCCTGCCATTTCCGACTTGTCACGCGATATGAAGACATGCCGATCAACCGTGGCGGACTGGGAACGCTCCGCCGGCTGGCTCGGTGTGTTGGGCGATCCTCATCATCTCTGTGTTATGGTGTGCACTTTGCTTTACGCTGCAATGAGTTTGTCATATTGTACGCTACCTATGGTCCTCCCCGTCTCTTAAAAACAGATGAGCCGCCAGTTTACGAGTGACTTAGCGTTTCTCGTTGTTTGAAGGTTATGCTTGCATCCTCAAGGTCCTTTGCGCCATTTTACTTTTTTGACGTCTAACGTTGCAGTTTTCCGACCTTGCGTGACGTACCATGTCAGTTAAGTCGCCACGCTAATCATTATGAACATAATGTCGATAATGCACATTCCGGTCCAGTTTCGGCCGCCACACATACGTAGCGCCGCATGTTAGCCCGTGACGTGGTTCAAGCGGTGCCGTGGGCCATGGCTTGAGCGGGCGCGAGCCTGCACGCGGGAGGCACCACGGAGCCGGTGATACGCACCATCTGCCCCTGTCAGTAATGTCAGGTCAGAGGAGCTGGCTGTGAGGCGACGGCTGCTTGTCACAGGATTGACTCACTGCGTGTATTGTTATGGGCATACTGTCTCGTTACGCCTGGCGACAACCTTTTCAGGATAGGCGTTATGCAAACGTGGAGGATGTTTTCCACTTGAGAGGTATCATCCATAGTTGAACATGAAAAGCTAATATCATTGCAAAAGGTTTGAGCCTCGCCAAACCGAGACAAATTGCCAATGACTGCAACACGCGCACCCGATGGGGCTGCAGATCACAACTGAAAGCGCCCGAACACACCGTTGTGTGAGGACTCCCATTCCTGGAGCGTGCGTGACCCTCCGATTGCATGCAGCAGTTAACCCACACATGCAATATAAACACGGTATCAAAAATGAGCTTTTCACTATATGTACCGTTAGCTGCATCTGCCTTCCTGCTTTATTACCACTAAGCCACTAAGAATGCAACCATTTGAAGAGGATGTATTCTTAGTAATGAACCGTTTCATATTTATTGCGGTCTAGAAGTGATATTTTGATGATAAATGCGTAGCTGCATTGCGAGCTCTCCAAGCTATGCTTCAGCTTACCTTTAAGCTTCTCTTTGTCCTCAGCTGTATCGAGAAATTAGTGTAATCAGCCGCCGAGGCGGTGCTGGTTGGCTCACCGGCGTCGCCGTCAGCTGTGCCATGCGCAGCCATGTCCCATGTTCCAGCGCGCGCACGAGCTGTGGGCTCGCGCGCGCAGGTGTGCCTGCAGCCGCGACTGCGCCCTGCAGGTGTGGCGCTGCCGGCTCGTATGGCGATGTGGCGCTTCAGTTACATGGAGCAAGTCTGTGGAACCGGGCTTGAAATGCTGTTCGATTTTTTACGATAGTGCAAGGTTGAGGCTCGGGGTGTTCGGCTCTGACTGCGCTAAGTGTTTTGGACATATTTGTCCTTTGGGCCGCGCTGGGTACGCGCCAAAAAATTTCCATCATGACTTATTGCATGTTTCACTACGTAGAATGTCACGTAATTTTGTGGACTGTTTTAGATTTCGATTTGTTTCCAACATAAAGACAGCAGGCTCACATTCATGATTACTTCAGAGCATGAAGGAAAAACTTATCAGTCTAAAATATTACGACAATTTCACCGTTCTATTTCCTTGCCACTACTACTTCTCGTTCAAGAGATGCGGTTAATTACTCTTCTTATCGGAGCTAGCGGTTTCGATGTAAGTTTTTATATACCTCGTCTTTATATACATGATCCATATTGTGGTTTAGTGATAGTGTTATTATTATCATCTCATGCCTCGCGGATTTAATGGCCACTGTCTAGATTTCCTAATCAAGGCGACTCACGGAGGCTCACGCCAATGCAACGCCAGCCCACCGTGGGCGCCGCCACGGTGTCGTATGGTCGGCCGGTGCGACCGTCCGCCCGCCAGTTGTGTGCTCTGTCGTATGGTCGGCCGGTACGACCGTCTGCCGCCAGTTGTGTGCTCTGGCGGGCAGCGGGCCTCCGACTGCACGGCGAGCCCGGACCGAGTTTGTCGAGCGGCGGCCGCGGCGCCGGTCCGATGACGGCGCACGGCCGGCGCGGCCCCAGTCCAATGACGGCGCACGGCCGACGCGGCTCCGCGGCCGGGCGCGGCCCGCCTCGGCGGCGCCACTGCCGCCCGAGTCAACTGAGAGAGCGGCGGCGGTCGGCCTGCACTCGTGATCGATGGCGGTCGCGCCGGGGGAGTCCCACACTCGGCCCGCCCTCTGTTGACTCGACCTGGAGCCGGCCGGGCGGCCGAGAGGTGACCGGGGCGGGGCAGGGTCCCTGAGAGGTGACCCGGCGAGGGAGAGGTGGCCGGGACCGAGAGGCACGGCCGGGGATGAGAGAAATGACTGGGGCTGGGATGACCCGCACTGACGACGATGACCCGCACTGAGAGAGATGCCGAGAGACAGCCGGAGCGAGAGCTGACCTCTAGCTCAGCTGACCGGCCCAGAGCCCCCCCCCCCCCCACCTGTAAGCCTCAGAGTGGACCTGGCGCTCAGACGGCCGGACCCCAGAGCCGACGGTGTCCCAGAGCCGCCCTTCCACCTGGCCGGGACCTCGAGCGGACCTGCCAACCAGCTGGGCGAGTCCTCGAGCGAACCTGCCGCCCAGCTGGCCGGGACCTGGAGCAAATCTACCGCCCAACTGGGCGGGTCCGCCGTCGACCTGGGGCCGCCGTCAGCGCCGCCGGCCCTAATTGGGCCATCACGACCTGGGGCCGCCGTCAGCGCCGCCGGCCCTAATTGGGCCATCACGCTGGCGTGGGCCGACATATTGGACAGATGACAAATGCGCCGATGGCCGGATAGCGGGCGGCTGGCGCTGACCGGTCGGGCTCGCTAGGGCCGCACCGAGCCATCAATCAGCGCCGGGCGGCACGGCGGCCGCGCCTCCATTACGGCCAGCTTAGCCAGCCATCGAGTGTCATCGGCCGATAGGATCGGCTGCGCCGCGAGGTGTGAGCGCGCCTCGGCTCGTTAGCCGCCGCGCGCCGTTGCACCGGCCGCCGACGGCCGGGCGGCGAAAGTGCATTGACAGGTGAAGTGACGGCCGATTTTTTCGGGGGCTGCGGTGAGGGATGGCTGACACGGTGTCGCACTGGGTCGAGTGCGTGTATTTTTTTACAGGGAGTCGTTCTCTGCGCAACGGGCAGGAGGTTGCGCACGGTCCACCGCGGGGATCGGCCGGTCCCTGCCGGTGACGCGTGTCCAGCGAGCCTGGGCACGAGGCCGCCGAGCCGGCTTTTGCCGCCGTCGCTGCCGGTCGCATCAGGTCTTTGGACCACTTGTCACACGCCCTTCGGTCTTATCGACTTCAGCCACTTGCCCTTGCCGCCCGATGTGATAGCGCACATCGGCATGTCCGGACTGCCGCGCGTCCGATGTGATGTGCGAGCGTGCACCGCTGCTCCCGTCACTGACTGACTGCGTTCCGTCCGTCGGTCCAGCTTTTAACGCGGTCTCTCTGTGCGTGTGGCCGCCCGCGTGGGGCCTTCTTCGGCGTCACCTGTCTCACCTTTTCACTGGAGCTAATCGCCAAATGTGAGAATTTCGAATACCAATCGATAGGCCTGGTCTAGCTTGTCTTCACGTAGCCACTCTCCGTCTAACATTCGTCTAATAGCCGCGTAAGTTTTGACGTCACAGTTAAAGAAACAGGCATACAAGCGGTCACAATCAGAACATGTCAGCGTGCCCTCTGGCGAGATTGGCTCTGTTCAGGGAGCCTTGCAGCGGACTTCGCAAGAAATCTCTTATTTGGTGCATCAGAAAGGTGTGATAAGCTGTTAGCTTGATGTCATACTGATCGTATCGTGTCACGTTCGGTAAGCTTTTGCTAAATATGATGCGGGGATAGATCCTATCGGACCAATTAGTATGGTCTAATCACTATATTGCACCAACAAATGTGCTTCGTGCTAATTGACGAATGTAGTAAGACGTTCTTACAGCCTGCTGGAGCGCGTCAATAACCATATGCGAATAGCTGTAAGATCAGTACGGATGATGTCACTCGATGAGACCCTTTCATATGGCTTGATGTGCCACTGATATTGCAACTGGTTGGTCATGTCAGCTGTGTGGTGTTCCTTGCTTATACCCAGTACAAGGACAGACATCTTGCGGGAAGTTCGAACTCGAACCACGTGACCAGTCTTGCACGGTTTCACGAATGACGTCATATATTGGCGGGGAGCCGTCACGAGCATTACACTGTCGTCAAAGTATGCCGCGTAGTGTGAGTCATGTGACAGGCATGTCATGTGCGGTTGAGGCAATGTATGCCTCTCAATAGCTTTAAACCGATACCGTATGACCGAGCTCAGGGCTCAGGAACCATCTCTGGCGGCCGTGTGCTGGACATGCTCGGGATCCAGGCTACCGGTGGCTTCCGAACAAAACCAGCGTGCAAACATACGCTTTTGTATGTTTACACGTCCTTCTACCAAATGTCCGCTCGAGCTACCGCTCCTTGGTCGCTATCCTCAGTTGTCCACTCGAGCTACCGCTCCTTGGTCGCTATGCTCAGGTGAGTCGTGCTAACCGAGCCAGCCGACGCCCGACCGCTTCAGGCCTCCGTCTCGAGGAGCTGGTCATGCCCCCCGACCACGGCGGCACCCCACCGTCGGCCGCTCTCGCGCTCGCTCCCACCCCGCACCCGCTGCCAGCTCCCGTGTCCAGCATAAGAGACGGCGCGTGGCCGGCGGGCCCGTCGCCGCGCGAGACGACAAGGCGTGCCCTGTCCACGCCGGAGACTTCGCCAGCGGTGAACTCAGGCTACCTCTGATGAGACGCCGCGCTCTAACGCCTGTCTCTGCGCCACCGCCAGGAGTTCGAGAGCCGCGGCGTACGTCACGGCAAGATCGCCACAGAAGGTCACGTGATCCCCAGAGGCCCGGTGATGCGACGGTGAGTGGGCCGACGGAGGCATGCACGCGCGCCCGCCAGCGCCGGGCGCACGCACGCGCCCGCCGCCCGCCGCCCGCCGGCCGCCGGCCGCCGGCAGCCGGCACGTCCGGCCGCATCGCGCCAAACGACCAATTAATAGCGCCTCGCACAGTATGAATAGCTTAGCCTCGGCGCGACTGCATTCTTACACGGTATTTTACGCGTATTTTCACGGGGGCCGGCTGGCGGGCGCGACTCGGGTTCCTCTTTAATTAGGGTCGTCTTAGCGCTGAGTTCTGCGCGGCCCGTCAGCTCCCGGTTGGCAGGCGGACGGCGCCGGGCTCTGCCCAGACAGGCACAGGTGCCACTCTGATGTCAAGCACCGGCTGTTAACTATTGTTTTCACGTAATTTTCCGTCCTTCTTTATATATTTTATTGATATAAATGTGTGTGAATATGTATATGTGTGTTACGTTTCATATAACATATTGTACTTTTCGCGTAGTATGTTTGTTTTGTGAGTTGTTATGACAGTGAGTATTTAATATGTGCGGTAAAGCGCGTGTGAGTGAGGACGGTCCATTTTATATTTCTGGCTCCAGTTCATTACACCTCAGTCAGGCCGTAGCGCATCAGATTTTGGTCAGGTCGGAGGCCGGCATCACGTTGGCACCGCTTGCTGTATTTGTAATCTGGTTCGTTGTAAATGTTAAGTAGTAATGCAGCAGCGTACGGACGTGTTTTGTGTTTCATTATTCCATGTTGGTGGTTTGCTCTGCTAGGAGCTAGTTAAAGTATAACGCGGAAAGTCCGAAACAGAAGAAGATTTCAACGATGACGTTTTTGGGTAGTGGCGGCGTAAACCCATCACCATGCAAAGGTACTCTAACCACGACGAAAACGGGGTAATCCTAACCGTGGCGACGATAAAGCCCTCTTAACCACTCTGGTCGGATCTGGCCACCATGCGGCGTCCATCCCCGGCCGGCGGTCCATCTACTGCAGCTCAGATCCGGATCGGGTCACCGTACCCAGTCAGGCACGCTGGTGGGCACCCTCCCAAGTCAGGTCAGGCTGCGTCAGGTCCGGCCCGGCTGGTGGGCACCCTCCCAGGTCAGGTCAGGCTGTGTCAGGTCCGGCCCGGCTGGTAGACACCCTCCCAGGTCAGGTCAGGTCAGGTCCGGCGGTCGCCGTGGCTCGATGCACGGTGTTGTCGACCTGCCGCGGTCGGGCCGCGTGGCGCCGACCGCTGCACCGCCGCGGCGCCGCTGTGCCCGCCGCTTGGTCTTCTCCCTGTCCGTCGTGGTAACCAGGTCCCCGGCGGGGTAGGGGTGATGGGGAGGCGTTTACGGTGTTACGGCGGCGTCGTAGCCACTGGCGCGAGGCTGCTTGTAGCTGTACGCAGCGTCTGGGAGCGGAAGGGCCACGGTCTGGGTCTGTGCGGTGACGTCACCCGCAATGTCATGTGACCATCCCCATCCTGTCCAGCGTCATGTCGTCGCTTGCCACGCCGCCAGTCGTCTCGTGCCGCCCTGCCGGCACTGCTCTCGGCTGTCCTGCCGCCGCGCGCGCGACGCCGTTGCTCGCGCCGGAGTCCGCACCAGCCTGGCGCCATGGCGTGTTCGCCGTGTCTGCTGATCTCCTCATCACTCACTAATGTCCGGCACGCGACGTCGGCGTGTCGCGCTCAACCGATGAGCTGCGGCGCGGTGCACTCCTAGCCGGACGGGCTAACGGCACCCACGCGTGCCCGCCACACCGGTGGCACGTCTGGTCCGGGAGGTTCGCAGAACCTGGCCCGAGGATCCGGAGCAAACGACCGTGCAGGGAAAGCCGACACGTTCTTCCCGGACTGAACGGCATCATCGGTCGCCTTTCGTAGTGTCTGGATAGTTCGGGCGAAGAATGCCTGACAAATACACCCGATAAGGCGCCGAGTGCCTTTTTACTCGACTGGGAGCCTTGGCCAGCCAGTAAGGTGCTTAGTCAACCTCAGGAATGTGTCCGGTCAGATAGGCCCGAGACGGCTACGGGAGCTGAAGGTGCCAATAGCTGTGCATTTTTGGCATTTCTTTCGCCGTTCTGGCACATTTCGCCGGCGCGGTGATTAATCACTCGGCCGCTATCTAAGCACATCGGCGTGCATGGGCTGCAGGCTGTTTAAGACCGCTGCAAGTCGACACTTTCCAGGTGGTTGGCTCGGTGCAATCCAGACGGGACCGGTGTCCGGTGTTCTGATTAGCCGCGCGGCCCGTCGACGGGTGCGCTGAACCCTGCATCCCCCCAGTGCCGGTGCACGGCCGGGCTTCTGGGCGCGTCGCTCGGTGTCGAACGCGGCGCCAGGCCGGCCGCCACCGCCGCCGCCGCCCCGCGCCGCTGCACGGGCGGGGCGGCCGCTCGCCCGCCGCAGCGTCACGAGACCTCGTGCTGGCCACGGCCTGTGGCGATTCCGCGTATCTACCACGGTTTGCGCTGTGACGGGGACACGTGCCGACCGCGGAGCGCCGTGTAACGACACGCGTCGAACACGAGCCGCGTCGTAACAACACGGACCGCGGTGCGACATCGGCACGTGCCTTCAGCGGCCTCGGTCGCCGTCAGCGGTCTTCGGTCGCCTTCAGCGGTCTCGGTCGCCTTCAGCGGTCGGCGGTCATCGTAAGCGTTTGGCGGTCGCGCGTGCCCGTCCGGACACTCGTTGACCACCAGCTGCGGCGTAATGATGACGCGTGCCGACCACCGGCTGCGGTGTAACGACGACGACGGGCGGTGTGTATGCTGACCACACGGTGGTCACCGGCCGCTTTGTAGCATCACGTGCCGACCGTCGGCCCGACCAGCGCGCTGCGGTCAGGCAGGCCGCCGGCCAGGGAGGCGGCGGCGGCGGCGTGTGCACGCCCCCGCGCGGTGCAGAACCGTGGCCGCTCCGCCGCCCCGATCGGTCGGCCCGGCAGCGCAGCCGACCGTCGGCGCCGCCTCTAATCCCCATCCATTTAGCGGCGGGACGTGCGGCGATCGGTCGGCCACCGCCCGGCCACCGCCTGGCCGCCGCCCGGCGCGCCGCCGCGCCGCCGCGCCGCCGCGCCGCCGCGAACCCGATGGCCTAACCCGAACAGCCGCCGATCGCCCCGCTCGCCCGCCCGCCCGCTGCCGGCTCCGTGTCGCTACCCGCCCGCGCCGCTTGTGCAAGCCGCCCTGCCGGCCGTAAGAGCGTCGTCCGTCTTGCGTGAGAGCCTCATCGCTCATGCTGCGTTCTGTGGCGGCTGACGCGCCGCGCCGGACGACTTCAGTCGGCGCGGCGCGCCGTCGGCGGAAAATGCCCTGGTGTCGCGCGCCGGAATGCGGCCGGTGAGTATTGTGCTCCCGGCCGCCACGTGCGTAGACGCCCTGCCGGCCCAGGGCGGGGCGACCGACGCCCGAGGCGCCTGCGTGGCACGCGCTCCGGAATGAGGCGTGAATAGATCACAGGGGCGCCCATTTGACGTGACCCTGACATACAGAGAGGTAAATTAGGTCGGAGATAGCGGGCAGGTCCGAAAGCTGGATACCCGGCTTGATAAGCTGTTTTTTTTAATGTTTATTTCGAGGTGCAGTGAACAATAAAGCTGTGCGGACAGGATAGGACTGATAGTTGTCCTGGTATTCAACTTCGCGGAGGATCTGCTGATGTGGTGACAGCCTCCATTTGCCTTGTGTTCAACTTTGGGGTGTTGTTCATCTAAGATAGTGCTGGTAAAGCCCCGGCGGACGGGTGTTGCTCTCACCTTGTTGGGAGAAGGAGCTTTTGCTGCTTTGAAAAGTAAGCACGACGGAGTCCAGAGGCACAGGCAGGGACAGAGGCAGAGGCAGAGGCAGAGGCAGAGGCAGAGGCAGAGGCAGACCGGAAAGGCCGGATACCGGGGTACTCCCGGTCGCCATCATAGGCACTACAGCTTTTCACTGATGCTGAAAGGATGTTGAAGTTAGCCATTGTACAGTTCAAGATCATGCCTTGAGTCCGCGAGAAGTCGTTGCTGACAGATTCGGCGGGGCCCTGGAGGCTGCCCCGTCCGGCGAGTGCAGAGTCCGTGGCCCAGCCCATTCATGTGCTCGTGCCGGTGACTTGCACAAAGTGGCGGAAATTCCATGCACGAGGATTACCACCGGTGCGGTGTGCGTGACCTGCCGCTTCACTGTCGGTCCTTCCTGCTGACGGCGGGAGCGAGGCTGCCGTCCTCAGGTATAGACCGAGGCGGATGGAGGACGTGCGGAACATTCGTAACGCCTGTAACAAAATGATTTGCATGGTGTGCCGCTGATTGTTATGGCTTGCCAACAGCTCTCTGCATTGTGTAGTGTTTGAACCGGTAAACGGCCGTGCAGTGTATTGCAAAATCTCGCGGAAGGGCTGAGGCTGCGCTCAAATAGCGTCGACATCTCACGGTGATCTGTTGTTGAAGTGAGCGGGGATTCCGCAGCGCCCCGGCTGTCGCTCTGGGGGCTTGTGACGTCACACCAGCCCCCCTGTTGACATCTCACGGTGATCTGTTGTCGAAGTGAGCGGGGATTCCGTAGCGCCCTGGCTGTGGCTCTGGTGGCTTGTGACGTCACACCGGCCCCTCTGTTGACATCTCACGGTGATCTGTTGTTGAAGTGAGCGGGGATTCCGCAGCGCCCCGGCTGTGGCTCTGGTGGCTTGTGACGTCACACCAGCCCCTCTGTTGACATCTCACGGTGATCTGTTGTTGAAGTGAGCGGGGATTCCGTAGCGGCCCGGCTGTGGCTCTGGTGGCTTGTGACGTCACACCAGCCCCTCTGTTGACATCTCACGGTGATCTGTTGTTGAAGTGAGCGGGGATTCCGTAGCGGCCCGGCTGTGGCTCTGGTGGCTTGTGACGTCACACCAGCCCCTCTGTTGACATCTCACGGTGATCTGTTGTTGAAGTGAGCGGGGATTCCGTAGCGCCCCGGCTGTGGCTCTGGTGGCGTGTGACGTCACACCAGCCCCTCTGTTGGAAACTATGACGCACGCCTTCGGTCGCTGAGCGGTAAAGCCGGGTTTTGTTATGAGGCAATAAGCTCAGGCGTCATTGCGAAACCTATCGCCCACATGCCGTAGGGAAATTAACAGTGAAAATCTTGAAGAAGGTGATGCTGGAGATGGCATTCATCCCAGCCACCATGCTAGAACCAGTAGCAATAACCCCATTCATCATAATCGTGTGCATATGTACAGTGATCTAGCATGACGTTTGGAATAAGTTACCATTGGTTTTGTTCTTGAAAACGATTCATCATCTAGGTGCGTGCTTATCCTGTGACAATGGAGCAAAGCAGCATCCAGCTCGCAATCCTGGAATTTTGCTATCGAATAGCGGCAAATGCATTGCTGTTTGTATTGGTAATACGACGTGGAAATGCCTGTTAAAACTTAAAACTGGGTTGTTTTACTTTTGTCTTCACGCGATGTGAAGGTCCTCGGTTTTGTCTTCTTTAAAGCTATGTTTGATATGCTCGTAGATCCCTGGTGGCTCATGCTAATACTGTGACTTGTCCGCTCTCAGCCCGCAGCTGTTTTTCGAGGTATGCCTTCGGGCGAATAGTAAACACTTCTGATGACCTGGGTAGCCATACGTGCGTTGACGTGAAAGGCATTTGCTTTTGTTTAGCCGATACGTCCCTTCCTGTCGTTGAAGCAAGCAGCCGTTGCGACACAGGCTAAACAAGGGGCCACCTTGCCGACACGAGTGCTGAATAACGGGCCGGCTCTCTGACACTTGGAGTACGGACTTTCTGGCGCTGGTGCTCGGTGGAGGACTTTCCTTTCAGACACGGGGGCTGGACAGATGTGCACCGTTCCGACACGGGGGCTGGGCAGTGCGACGAGGACTGCTCTTACATGTGGATGGGTCAGAGTGGTCACCGTGACCGGAAAAGGTCGCCAGGCTTAATGGCAGCGCCGTGGATGATGCACGATGCACGATGCACGGCCCGTCCACTTTTAGCAGACGTTTAAAAATACCCAACGGCGACGCTTAAAAAGGATTTACTCCCAGATCGGGCGTGTTCCCGGCTCATGTGCTGACGCTGGTACGGCGTGAGCGGGTCCAGGTCCGGGTGCCGGACGGCGCGCCCGGCCTTCTCGCGGGGCGTTCCCCGGGCTCACGGACGTCAGCGGCGGCCGCCGAGCCCGACGATAACCGACGTCCGCCATCCGGCAGGTTCTTTGACGCCATGGACGCCTACCTGGCCGACAAGGACAAAAGCGGTAAGTGCGCGGTGTAATCCGCTGTTTACCCGCCGATCGGTCGGCGCCGTCTCGCGACGGGGCCGTGACGTCACGCCCACGTCACGGCCGCATTCTGGGCGTGCCTGCTGATTAGGTAATGAACAGCGCGGCAATCGGTGTGTGTGTGTGTGTGTGTGTGTGTGTGTGTGTGTGTGGGTGTGGCGTGGCGTGGGCGTGGGCGTGGGCGTGGGCGTGGGCGTGGGCGTGGGCGTGGGCGTGGGCGTGGGCGTGGGCGTGGCGTGGGCGTGGGCGTGGCGTGTGGGTGTGGGTGTGGGTGTGGGTGTGGGTGTGGGTGTGGGTGTGGGGTGTGGGTGTGGGTGTGGGTGTGGGTGTGGGTGTGGGTGTGGGTGTGGGTGTGGGTGTGGGTGTGGGTGTGGGTGTGGGTGTGGGTGGGGGTGTGGGTGTGGGTGTGGGTGTGGGTGTGGGTGTGGGTGTGGGTGTGGGGTGTGGGTGTGGGTGTGGGTGTGGGTGTGGGTGTGGGTGTGGGTGTGGGTGTGGGTGTGGGTGTGGGTGTGGGTGTGGGTGTGGGTGTGGGTGTGGGTGTGGGTGTGGGTGTGGGTGTGGGTGTGGGGTGTGGGGTGTGGGTGTGGGTGTGGGTGTGGGTGTGGGTGTGGGTGTGGGTGTGGGTGTGGGTGTGGGTGTGGGTGTGGGTGTGGGTGTGGGGGTGTGGGTGTGGGTGTGGGTGTGGGTGTGGGTGTGGGTGTGGGTGTGGGTGTGGGGTGTGGGTGTGGGTGTGGGTGTGGGTGTGGGTGTGGGTGTGGGTGTGGTGTGGGTGTGGGTGTGGGTGGTGGGTGTGGGTGTGGGTGGTGGGTGTGGGTGTGGGTGTGTGTGGGGTGTGGTGTGGTGTGGGGTGGGTGTGGGTGTGGGTGTGGGGTGTGGGTGTGGGTGTGGGTGTGGTGTGGGTGTGGTGTGGGTGTGGGTGTGGGTGTGGGTGTGTGGTGGGTGTGGGTGTGGGTGTGGGTGTGGGTGTGGGTGTGGGTGTGGGTGTGGTGTGGGTGTGGGTGTGGGTGTGGGTGGGGGTGTGGTGTGGGTGTGGGTGTGGGTGGGTGTGGGTGTGGGTGTGCGCGCGTGCGTGCGTGCGTGCGTGCGTGCGTGCGTGCGTACGTGTGCATGCGCGCGCGCGCGCGTTGGGTGGTGTGTGTGTGTGTGTGTGTGTGTGTGGTGGTGTGTGTGTGTGTGTGTGTGTGTGTGTGTGTGTGTGTGGTGGTGTGTGTTGGTGTGTGTGTGTTGGTGTGGGTGTGTGGGTGTGGGTGTGTGGGTGGGTGTGTGCGTGTGTGTATGTGCGTGCGTGCGTGCGTGCGTGAGTGCGTGCGTGCGTGCGTGCGTGCGTGCTGTGCCTGAGCCGTGCGCCCCGTGCCGTTGACAAGGTCCCCAGAGACGCACGGCTCAGGGCAGCGCCGCCGCTTGCCGGCGATGCGTCCGGGTCTCGCTCTCGGCGTATGTCTGAAAAACAGGAAGTGAAAAAGAAGGATTAAGAACGCTAGAAACTAAAGATTTCAATAGTGAACGTTCACGATCCAGCAAACTTTACAGTCATGTCGGATCATTTTCTGGTCAGGTGCGCATGACCTTCGGAACAAATGTTTGCAGGCATGTGCGAAATGACGAAGTGAATGTGCGATAGCTGCCAACCAGCGGTCATAGACGCACAACGAATAATTAATGAAAATCTACTGCCGCGCCTGAATGACTAGATTCGAATTTGTGAAAGGTGTCCACGGTACAGTACGGTACGGTAATGTTTGACATGTGTTTTTACAGTGAAAAGGCATGTTAATGGTCCTCATTTCTGATGCGCTATCTGCTGCCGTTTCCGTCTCATTGCCACATTACTATCCAGGTAGAGAACTTGTAATGAACAGCCTTGGGAAGACAAGGCTACATTTATATCAAATAAGTATAGAGAGAACGTATCCAGCATCCATACTGGGCTTTGCGGTAGGAAGAGCGTTCTTCAGCTTCGCCGTAGTGGACGAATGGACTGGTCTGCAGGATCGGATGTCCACGCATGACTCGTACGCATTCAGTGACGCAGCTGCTCGGCCTGCAGTTCTTTTGACAATGGCTGAGGTGTGTCCTCACCCCCCACATTAAGGCAAATGCGCGCCAGCGGCGGCATCAGGGCTAGCTGGCTGGAACGGCTGTCCAGGCTGGCCCTGGCGCCGCCGGCCCAGGCCGGGGCTGCTGTCCGGCAGCAGCATCAGGGCTAGTTGGGTGGGGTGGCTGTCCGGTCCCGCCCAGACCCGGGCTGCTGTCCGGCAGCAGCATCAGGGCTAATTAGCTGGAGCGGCTGTCCGGTCCCGCCCAGACCGGGGCTGCTGTCCAGCTGCAGCGTCAGGGCTAATTAGCTGGAACGGCTGTCCGGTCCCGCCCAGACCGGGGCTGCTGTCCGGCAACAGCATCAGGGCTAGTTGTCTGGAGCGGCTGTCCGGTCCCGCCCAGATCGGGGCTGCTGTCCGTCAGCAGCATCAGGACTAGTTGGCTGGAGTGGCTGTCCGGTCCCGCCCAGACCGGGACTGCTGTCCGGCAGCAGCATCAGGGCTAGTTGGCTGGGGTGGCTGTCCGGGCCGGCCCTGGCGCCGCCGACCCAGACCGGGGCTTATGCCCAGCCGGCATCGGAGCCGCGTTTTTCTCAATTTGTCGCGGGCATGATACAGCGGCGAAATTATACAGTGTCTGGATGTAATGGCCGCTGTCGGCGCCCCGTTTGGCGCGCCAATTACGCCGCGAGAGCGCCCAATTAGGTCATCAGGCGGCCGCGCGCGCTATGGAGCCCCCGCAAATGAGATCGTGCGCCCCGGCCGCTCTTATTAAGCTATCAGAATTGTTAATCACGCGACGTAAGGGGAGCCGCGAAGGGGTGGCGGCGCCGGCCTGGCCGGTGCCTGTCCGGGGGGCACACCGCGGGCGCTGGAGGGTGCTGACCGGCGCTACAGACGGTACCGGCCGCCTCGCCGTAGACGGCAGGGGCCCGGCCTGTGAACTAGGATGGCTTGTCCGGTGCGTTGTTTGCAGCAGTCGCTGGCCGCTGCTCTTCCACCGACGGTCATTGTCTGTCTGCGTTGTCCTGGTCTGCGGTCCCCGGTCCCCGTCCGCTCGGTCCCCGGTCTGCTGTCTTCGTCCGCTAGGTCCTCGGTCTGCGGTCCCCGTCGGCTCGGTCCCCGGTCTGCTGTCCTCGTCCGCTCGGTCTCCCGGTCTGCGGTCCTCGGTCCCCGTGCGCTCGGTCCCCGGTCCGCGGTCCCCGCCCGCTCTGTCTCCTGGTCTGCGGTCCTCGGTCCACGGTCCCCGCCCGCTCGGTCTCCTCGTCCGCAGTCCTCGGTCCCCGCCAGCTTGGTCCCCGGTCTGCCGTCCCCGCCCGCTCGGCCCCCAGCCTGCAGTTCCCGTCCGCTCGGTCTCCCTGTCTGCCACCCCCGGTCTGCGGTCCTCATCCGCCCGGTCCCCGTTCTGCAGTCCTCATCCGCTCGGTCCCCGCCCGCTCGATTCTCGGTCTGCGGTCCCCGGTCCGCTGTCCCGTCCGCTCGGTCCCCGGTCTGCGGTCCCCGTCTGCTCGGTCCCCGCCCGCTCGGTCTCCTGGTCCTCGGTCCCCGCTCGCTCGGTCTCCTGGTCTCCAGTCCTCGTCCGCTCGGTCCTCGGCCTGCGGACGAGGACTGGAGACTTCGTCCACTTGGCCCCCTGGTCCTTGGTCCCCGCTCGCTCGGTCTCCCGGTCCGCGGTCCTCGGTCCCCGTCCGTCCGGTCCCCGGTCTGCATGCCCCTTCCGCTCGGTCTCCTGGTCCACGGTCACCGCTCGCTCGGTCTCCAGGTCTGCGGTCCTCGGTCCCCGCCCGTCCGGTCCCCGGTCTGCAGGCCCCGTCCGCCCGGTCCCTGGTCCCCGGTCATCGGTGCTGTTGGGTCGCTCCGCCGGCGGCCGGCGAGTCGGCAGTCCACAATGGCTCGTAAACGGTGGCGGCCCGGCCGGCGGCGCTGTTCCGCTCCCCGTTCGGAATACCATCGGCGCGTTGATCGGCCCTTGGCGACCGGATGGCCGGCGACCACCCTGCGGTCCGGCTCTGCTGCAGCCTGCCCCGCCCCCGGCCGACCGCACCCGCCTGCTCACTGTTCCCCACCCGCCTGACTGGCTGTTCCCCGCCCGCCTGACTGGCTGTTCCCCGCCCGCCTGACTGTCCGCCGCCTGGCTGACTGACTGCTCCCCGCCCGCCTGACTGTCCGCTGCCCGGCTGGCCGACTGCTCCCCGCCCGCCTGACTGTCCGCCGCCTGGCTGACTGACTGCTTCCCGCCTGCCTGACTGTCCGCCGCCGGCTGGTTGACTGTTCCTCGCCCGGCTGGCTGACGGTCCCGCCCGGCTAGTTGACGGCTCCCGCCCGGCTGGCTGCTGGCCGCTCGGTCTCCCTCCCCCCCCCCCCCCGCCCCCCGCCGAGGCTGCTGCAGCGCGCCCGGTCACTCGGCCCGGTCGTCTGAGCTCAGTGCCTTGTGCGCCCCGACGGGTCGGGACTGGCTGTGATGCTTGCACATCGGGTCAAACTGCCTCGTTGTCAGCTGGCTTTGTTGTCGTGTACGCATCTCATCTTTTACACCCTTACCACCTGATACCCCCCGTAAACGAGCGCATGCATTTGGTTATATCTTTCCTGGCCGGCGCAGCAGGCTTGCCAAATAGTCACATTCACAGCAGAGCGTGGGGTGTGGTGAGAGTGGGCAGGGGGAGTGGTGGAGGGGTCGAGAACACGCTGGCCGTGTCACGTGCCGCCGGTGACAGCTACTGAAGAGGAGGAGCGGTGAGGGGCGAAGTGAGGTCATGGGGAATACATCGTCATAGATAGATCCGGCTCCAGTCAGCTGATAGGCAAACCTTGTGCAACAGTGTCGTCAGGTAGCTTATTTGAATGGCGTAGAGCTGTCTGGTGACGTGAGCTTGTCGAAGTACCCGAGTGAACTATTACCTTAGTCAAAAATGAACAGACGACTGCTATTGTCGCGTTGTGAACCCAATGCACCACCCGGCAAGTCGAAGCCAACGGAATGGCAAAGGACACGGCTGTTCAGTTAACGGGATGGTTAAGGGATGTCAAAGCCGACGGAGTGGTGAAGGACTCAGCTGTTCAGTGGTATAGCCCTGTCCATTCCACACGGATGCACGGGCGTGTGGAGCAGACTGGACGGCTGCACGTGTGGAGCAGACAGGACGGCTGCACGGCTGTGAGCGGACAGGACGGCTGCACGGCTGTGTGGAGCGGACAGGACGGCTGCACGGGCGTGTGGAGCGGACAGGACGGCTGCACGGGCGTGTGGAGCGGACAGGACGGCTGCACGGCTGTGTGGAGCGGACAGGACGGCTGCACGGGCGTGTGGAGCGGACAGGACGGCTGCACGGGCGTGTGGAGCGGACAGGACGGCTGCACGGCTGTGTGGAGCGGACAGGACGGCTGCACGGCTGTGTGGAGCAGACAGGACGGCTGCACGGGCGTGTGGAGCGGACACGACGGCTGCACGGCTGTGTGGAGCGGACAGGACAGCTGCACGGCTGTGTGGAGCAGACAGGACGGCTGCACGGCTGTGTGGAGCGGACAGGACGGCTGCACGGCTGTGTGGAGCAGACTGGACGGCTGCACGGCTGTGTGGAGCGGAGCACATCTCCGGGAGTGCGCTCCGCCGACTTCGAGTATCAGTAAACGTGACCAGCCACGAAAAGGAGAGAGAAGGAAATGCCATTCGCAGTGCTCAGCTTAGTTCTCCTTTTTCATACGTGTCCTGTTGTCCCGTCCTGTTGTCCTGTCCTGTTGTCATGTCCTGTCGCAGTTTTTGTCGTGTTGCCTCTTCTATATGCAACGCACATGTGCATGGGCAGAGCGATGCATTTGATGCATCGTTTCTTTAAGCAGGTCTTATATCAAGTCAGTTTGGCTTGTGTTGGGTGTGTGGGTAGGACCAATATCCCTCTCTGTGGTGGGGTATCAGAAGTAAGCGGTAAAAGCTCTCGCGACCATTAACACCGGAACTTTTCACGCCGCTGGTCCCGAATGGCACGGGTCAAATATTTATGTAGCGGAAGAGCTCTCAACCTGTGTCCTCTGAGCCCGAGTCAAATGCGTTGCAATGTGTCCGATCGCTGCCCATCACAGGTGAGCGTCGCACAGCGCTGTGTCTCCCGATATGAGGCGGCGGCGCGGGGCGTGACCGCCGCCTCGCTGAGGTCTAGTCGGTCAGTGGGTCGTGCAACGCCAGCCGGAGCGCGAGGGAGCCGTGCGCGTCGCGCGGCGCTCAGGGTCCGACCGCCGCCTGGACCGCAGCCCGCTGCGCCGCCGATGATCGCCCTGCTGCCCCCCGGCTAACGCGTCTCGCCCGCCAGGCGTGGTGGGCGTCCACTGCACGCACGGCGTCAACCGCACCGGCTACATGGTCTGCCGCTACCTGATCTCCCGGCTGGGCTTCACACCGGACGCTGCCATCGCCGGTCAGTGGCGTGGAGCGGGGAGCGCCAGCGGGCGGGGAGGTGCCGCCGGTGGCTGGCGGCCCTGTGCGGATGGCAGGCGTCCGCCCACGGGCGATATGTCGCCGCCGCACGACTGGCCATGTCAGGGGTGGATGATGGCACGAGGCAGCTCAGCTGCCGCTCGTGTGCTGGGTTGTTGATGAGCGCGACCGATTTATTGATAGCTTGATTAGCCCGGGAGCCGTTGGCGATGTCCTCAGCCTCAAATATTCTCACTCTCCGTCTGCAGTGGAACTGAGCTTTTCGTCGTCGCCTTCCCCCCCCCCCCCCCTCGGGTCTCTACCTGGCCGCTGAGTCGGAGGATTCGTCGCGTGCCGACTCGGTGCGAAGCCCCGGACGCCGAGTGACAGGTCGACGGTGCCGTCCGCTCCGCCGTCTGAGCCGGCGGTGCCGTCCTCTCCACCGTCTGAGCCGGCAGTGCCGTCCTCTCCGCCGTCTGAGCCGGCGGTGCCGTCCTCTCCGCCGTCCTCTCCGCCGTCTGAGCCGGTGGTACCGTCCTCACCGCCGTCCGGGCTAGCGGTGCCGTCCTCTCCGCCATCTTAGTCGGTGGTGCCGTCCTCTCCGCCGTCCGGGCCGGCTGTGTTGTCCTCCCTGTCGTCTTCTCCGCCGTCCGGGCCCCGCTCTGAACGGTAACCTGGCCCATGTCGTTCCAGCATTCAACAAGGCGCGCGGCCACAACGTAGAGCGGGCCAACTACCTGGACGACCTGAAGGCGGCCGCCTGGCCAAATGTGGTGAGCGCGAGACGGCCGGCCCGTCCCTCCTCCGGCAATGTTCGCACGGGCCGCCGATCTGTATGCCCTCCAGGTACCAGAAAGGCGTCTAAGAAATACATAAGTGACCCAGCCCAGACCAGAAACCCACAAAAAGTGTCATGTAAAGTAAAGTGAAGAGTGATGTCTTTACGAGGGTTATGGCATATTTGTGCTGACCCCAAAGCCCGAAAGAGCTTTGGGGCCAGCACAAATATACTAGCCCTAATCTGTAATGCTTCTTAAGTGGCTGCCGCCACTGGTGCGTAGTGAACCGCCAAAGATGGCTGATTTGGCCGTTGATGCTTTGGGTGGTTTCGGTGATTTCGATTCTCCTTGCAGGTATGCAGCGATGACTTTGTTTTGTTTGATGCTTTGGGATGTTTCAGTAATTTCGATTCCTGCTGGAGGTATGTAGTGATGACTATGCTAAATAAAGCCAAGACACCAGTGTTGCGTGTGTGTGAGCACGCGCCCGGGTGGCCGGTTGAACGCGGCACGTTCTTGTTGGGGTCCATTTGGACGCATTGATATCTAAAAATAAAAAGAACTAGAGACATCAAATTCACAGAGTGGGATGACCTGTATGCTAACTCACTTGCGTCAGAATTGGAGGTTCCTAGGCCTTCGCGTCAAAGAAGGTGCAACAAGGTCAAACTCAATATTGGTTTCCAAAATGCCCAAGACCTACTCATGCAAGCGCCTTGAACCTAGATGCCTGCCTTAAGCAAAAGTTTACTGGTGTTCATTTCAGGTGAGTCATCTTGCTTTACCTGTAGAAGGGCATTGCTGCCAAAAACCTAAGATATTTTTTATTGCAACGATCGTCAAGGATTATGCTAGGTGGTTCGTTCCTAGCAAACAAAAGATTGACCTGGGTCATTTTAGGTAAGTAACCTGTTCTAAACATTTTAGAAGGTCAAGGAAGATGACAGTTGCCATCCCCGTTATGCAGAAATTTGAAATGAGGGTCAGAAATTACCAGATAAGGCAAGCCCTACAGTAGCAAAGCAGTTAGGTTTTTATCCCGATTTGTCCTTTATCCTTGACGCAAGGTCGCTGGAATTCGTCGTAATTGTAAATGTCATTAGTTTGTTGTCAAAGAACCTATACGTACGATTTCATCTAGCACTCTGTCGTCGCATCAGATCAAACGATTCCCCAAGAATTGCCTTCGCTCATAGCCACGACCTGAATTTGACCTGTCGTAGGTCAGCGGCCTTACAAGGTCCACCTGTTTCCATAAAATATTCGCTATTTAATTGCCTACATGTTTGCAATGTTTGATGCGGCTGCGCCACGCCGTTCGGATGTTATTCTTGGAAAACCTTCGGAGGGGTCAAATTGACCATCCACCCCACCCAAACGTGTGTGGAAGTCTGAACACTGCACTGTACGGTCAGGCACGTGCTGTGGCTTGCTGCATGCACGCTTAGGTTGTTGCAATTCCACTCAAGTTGTTTCTCTAATGGCTAACGTCACACTAAATGGTCCCCAAATGAGTAGGTGGGCTCGCACTGCTGGCTACGCGTACCCACGACCATCGCCCACCCTTGTGCTGGCGTGGCGGCCGGTCCGCCCACCAGTGTTAGATGGCCGCTGAGCGCCGCCCTTTGCAGCCGGACGCGGAGCCGGAGCCGGAGGCCGAGCCGGAGCCGGCGTGTCGCGACCAGCGGCGCCCGAGCGAGCGGCGCCTGGAGCAGCAGCGGCGGCAACGGCGCCGCGCCGCCTGCCCGTACGACCGTCCGCCGCAGCCGCCGCTGCCGCCGCCGCCGCCGCTGCCACCGCCGCCACCGCCACCGGGCGCCTGGTGGCCGGGCCCGCGGATGTGGCGGCCGCCGCCCCCGCACCCATTCTGGCGGCCGCCGTGGCTCGGGCCGACCCGTCCGGCCGGCGGCGACGGCTGGCGACCCGAGCCGTCGCCGCCGACGACCGACAGGCCGCCGCTGCCGCCGGCCGACGCGCGCCGGCCAGACGACTGGCGGCTGGAGCACATGCGACGTGCGGCCGAGCGGCAGGCGGCCGAGCGGCGGGGCGACCATCGGCGGGCGGCCGATCAGGGCTGGTGCTGGCGCAGATGATGGCGGCTCCAGCCGCCCTGCCGGCCGGCCTCACGGGTTATACATGGCGTCTGGCGCCGGTGGCCGGGCGGCACGGCGCCTGATTCACGCGTCGCCGTCAGTTGATCGCTGTTAAGTGTGCACACGAAATACATGGTTAAGCGGCTGGTCTATCTCTTTCTGGGGGCGGCGGATGTATGTCGGAACGGTTTGTTGACGTGGTGTAGGTGGTAGATTCCCGTCTGATTTAGGACGGCATTCCCAGACTGCGTGCGGCCACGTTTAGACGTTCGGCGGCTGCACGATATCAGCGCCACTCAGCGGCGCATCGGATCGCGCGGAGGTCTGTTGTGCTATCTTGATTGACGAGCTCGTGTGTTGTAATCGTGGTAACGTCGCCTCACCCAGGATTCCTTTCTGCGTCTCCATTGACTTGTTCTGTTGACCTGAGATAAAATTTTCGCGTCAGCGTGCATTCTCGCCGTGTTATTAACAGACCAAAGTGGTCCTCTCCAGCTCGCTTTGAACAGCTGAGTGCGACCGTTAACCCGCTCTGAGCCTGGCTGCGCGGGACGTTCGGTCGCGGTGCGCCCCCGGCGGGGCGACCGTTGCGCCGCGTCTCCTCGCCTTTTGGCCGCCCCGCCCGTCACTCCGGAGAGCACCGCCGCCGGGGGTCTGCCGGCCAGCCGGCGGCGCCGCCCGGCCGGCCGGTGTCCCCGCAGCGCGCGTGCAGCCCCGCCCGGCCGCGGCGGCGCCGCGCCGCCGACAGCCGCTGAGATACGGCGGCGGCCGCGCCGGCCCAAGGGAGGCGCCGGCCCGCGCATCACTAATGATCCCTAACGACGCCAATGAGCGCCAAAAAATCGGCGCGCGCTAGGCGGACGCCGCGGTCGGACGGCGATGCGTGAGCGCCGCTCACCCGGCCGCGCGCCGACCGCCTCCCCTCCTAATGAAGGCGGAGCTCTGGCGGTCCGGCGCGGCGTCTCCCTGCCGTGCGGCCGGCGGCCGGCTCGCTGAATGCTAATGATTTAGAAGTGATTTGCAGCGACGTGGGATGGCCTGGCCGGCCGACCGCTGCCGTGGTCGGACGGGTGCCGCACATTTTCCAGCCGATTGCATGCCGATCGCTGATTTGTCACGGCGGGAGCCGCCGGCGCGCCGCGACCCCGGGGACGGGGAGCGGCGGGACCCGGTGGTGGAGGAGCAAGCCACGGAACCGGTGGCGGAGGCGGGAGCCGCCGGCGTGCCGCGACCCCGTGGACGGGGAGCGGCGGGACCCGGTGGTGGAGGAAGAAGCCACGGAACCGGTGGCGGAGGCGGGAGCCGCCGGCGCGCCGCGACCCCGGGGACGGGGAGCGGCGGGACGCGGTGGTGGAGGAGGAAGCCACGGAACCGGTGGCGGAGGCGGGAGCCGCCGGCGCGCCGCGACCCCGTGGACGGGGAGCGGCGGGACCCGGTGGTGGTGGAGGAAGCCACGGAACCGGTGGCGGAGGCGGGAGTGCTGGTGACAAAATGGTGTTACGGCTCGGTGGCGAATGTGGTGATGCCGATGGCGCAGAAGAAAGCAGAGACCTCTGGCAGAGCAAGGTGCGCTGGGACACCGCAGGGTGGGGCCTCGACCAGCGGCGACCACTCAGACGGGACCACCTGGCCGGAGCCGAGTCTGCCTCCAGGAGGCGCTCGTCATCGGCAGCGAGTGAGGACGGCTGTCGGGAAGGTTGTTCGCGTGCCGCCGGCGTTGGAGATGCACGTCCAAGGGCGCCCGTAAACGTCCACTGAGCCTGATGTCAGGGTCGATAGTGAAGACGAAAATAGACACCGCTGCCTCGTGGCCCCCCGTTCGGGCTGTGCATCCGTTGACAGTGTCGTACCACTGCCAGATGGTCGGTGCGTCCCCGTCCAGACGGGTTGAGCCCGCGGTGACCTGCCGACCCACGGGACGATCACGACCTACCCCCGCGAGCGACCTCCGGCCTCGGGGCGGGCCTGTCCCTGTATCGGAGTCGGTCTTTAGCCAGCGAAGATGGTGAGTGGCAACCTCGTTAGGTTGCGGTCGTGTCGGTGCTGCTCGGGTCACACAGGCTCTGCTTGTTGGGGTCCAACAAATGCCGGAATGGCCACAGTGATACCACTGTCTCCCATTGTTGGTGATTTTACATTACCTTATTTCATTCAGGAACGGTGCAAGATGTTGTGTCTCCTGAAATCGTACTATGCTTTCTCAACGCTCGTAGATCGCATACTGATGACCCGAAAGCCCTTCAAACGTGTGGAGAAAGTACCAACCATGGTAATGACTCGACAGCGGCGTGAATAGATGCGTGATTAGCAGCTCGTCTCATGTGCGCCGTTTGTCACCAGCGATGTTCATCGTCACTCTCCTGTTTAGGGGGGGGGGGGGGGGGGACTGGGTGGCACTGGGCTGCGACGGAAACAGTGAACACCTGTGGCGCTGGCACGTCCGCTGCTGCCCACACCAGTCCCTGCAGCAGACCAAGCGCGCTTTATTCAGATGATGAGATTCGGGGTTTCAAATCGTATGCATGGTTTACGACATGTTGAAGTTTGGAAAAAGCGTGAAGCGTTTTCATGTTTTAACCGAAAAACTCGCACCAGATGGTATAACTCACCTTGCTTTGGATGCTGCAATGTTGGGTAAAAACGTGCGTCAGAGAATCAGTGCGATACCACTGATGTGCGTGCTCTGCGCCGCGACTTGGCCGGACCAGACCTGCTAACTTGCATAAGAGGAATCGAGCTTCGATGGTACGGTTGCTTAATGTCGATCCACCGCACACGGGGGCGTAACATGGGTGCTGCTCCGTTGCAAAGATGGCATTCCAAATGCATTACCTTGCGCAACCCCGAACCATTAAACATGCTCAGTCTGAGAAACCATGACATCCCGTGTCACATGTCCCAACATCCTATACAGGACAGTCTCAAACATGGCAACCCGATTATGGGATTCCGACCACTCATGCGCATGCCACGTACAAGATGTCACGGCTTTTTGCTCAACCGTCTACGAAATGCTAGTTGACATGAGAGTTTCTCGGAAAAGCAGCCGTTGCACTCGCCGTTGCGAAAACACACCAGTGAGGATTAGCCATAGAGGGTTCGGTATACTTTGAGCACTGTACTACCAATAAGAATGCTTGTTACGCGGCGCAGTATGAAGCTGCTGGCAGGGTACATAGGGCGCAGCGGTGACACTTCGAAAGGCTGCAGGTACATGCAGCTCGGCATACACAGCTGCAAAGGTTCACACCCACTCGGGGGAGGGGACTATCTGCATTGACTCGCGGACACAGGGATCGGAATGCTAGCTCTTTCGCCCTTATCGCATTCCTTCCAACAATTACATGATATCGGGAGCGAACAAGCACATGTGCTCTGTGGGGGAGATGTCTCACGTTTCCGGCGTAGAGACCATGATGCCCATTGTTACGACTTTTGATGAGCACATGCTTGCCACGCACTACTTGAGATCCGTCTTGCCGACTCGCGAACTTTGCCCGACGCACAAACTGTCTCCTGACTGCCTTCCTTTCTTCCTTTTTATTAATACCCGACGATGCGTCAAAACCAGGAAGGTTTGTTAATGCGCAGAAGTGTGGTTTCTTTGTCGCACCTGCGCTTGCCTTGCTCGCTTCGGATTTTCAGATTACCTAACGCCGCATCGCTATTTCGTGTGGTAGTTGTAGTGGTACGCTGTTCTCTTTGTCGTGTGACCTAACGTGACACGGTGTGGATTAACAAGGCATGCAGCTAACTGAGTCTACTCCGGTACCAAATTAACGTGTGTAGCGCACCTTACGTACAGCCTGATGTAAAGGCTTTGGCCATCAACTAATTTTGCAGTAGTATCCAGATTGACTCGATTGGACACTAACGGAAAACTGCAATCCTGGAGACTTCCGGCCTGGTTGAGGCTGCGACACTGGAGATCCCCGGCCTGGTTTGGGCTGCGATGCTGGAGACCTCCGGCCTCGTTTGGGGCTGCGATGCTGGAGACCTCCGGCTAGGTTTTGGGCTGCGATTGCTGGGGACCTCCGGCCTGGTTTGGGTCGAATGGCAAGGCGTCACTATGCCGCAGCACGGCTTCTCAGCTTTCGTCTCATCGTCCCAGCCACGCATGGCCGACCGCTGCCCGCGTGCTCAGATCCGTCAATGGCCTCCCTCCACCGTGCGTCACCAGACGCGCGCTGCGTTTGGACCACTACTGCACGCGAGCGCACGGCGCGCCGAAAGGGCAGCCACCTCCCCTCCGCACCGTCCGCTCGGGCCACAGACTCTGCATCGCCTTCCGAGCCGTTCACAGGGGACGGGACCCGCGCGGGTGCACGCGCTCAGAGCCCGGCCGGCACGCTGCCGCGCCGCCGCCTGGCAACCCTGTCGTCTGGTTCGCAGTAATCGCCGCCGCACTTGTCGCCCTGCAGAGCGAGGGTGGCTGACGCCGGCGCCGTACCGCCGTACCGGGAACGGCGCCACTACTCCGGATCGCCAAGCGCCAAGATTGCCGCCAGCGAAGGCAGGACACTTCGCCTGCACTGCGGGTCTGAAGTGCCTGCTGATGCCATGTGGGTGACTCGGCTGGTTTCCTTCATCGGCTATCGTTTGTTTTGATCGGTGATGTGGTGTAGTTCTACGGAATGTTTGGGCCGAGATGTTTGCATGAGAACATTGTTCCGAGCAATGATTTCAGTGATGCAATGTATCCTGAAACACTTCAACGTCATTGACTCTCGATGCCTTGTTTTATTTACTCATTGAGTGATAGCCGCCAACTAGACGGCATGCTTCCTCTGTACCATCTTCTCATTTCGTATGCGTGATGTTATGCACGGGGCAGTGGCTGCCAGATTAAGGCGATTTGATTTCATTTTTAAAAGAGCACGTCAGTTCCTGGATGTTATAGTGGGTGCAACACAAAGCTTCCCAATATAATGTAAACCGATGCATGCAAGAACACGAACCAACCAGCACACCCAGTTGTTATCTAATGCATCCAGGCAACACCCGTTCTTCCTCTTAACCTGTAGCGCTTTCTCGATCGCGGGCCGCCACCCGCTGCTTGCGGGGGCCGCTCCGCCGGCTCGTTGGCATCGCTCAGGGAGGGAGCGACGGCCCCGCACCCGTGTCTCGGCTATCACGCCCCGGCCCAGCGCCCCGGCCGACCATATCACATATCATGCATGCCCTCGACGGGGGTCGGGCACTTCCTCCATTCCAGCGACGCCGCCCGCCGCCGCCGCCCTCCCCCGCTGCCGACTGATGCATGGCGTATAATATCACAGGCCGCACCAGCTAATTATGCGAATCATACTCCATAAATACTGTCCAACACCCGGTAAAAACGACCGGGCGGCGCGCGCCGCCCCGTCCCCTGTGGTCCGCGCCGTGATAAAGACGCCGGCCGGCGCGACTGTCGCCGGGGCGCCGCGTTGGTCGCCGGGCGGCGTGCGTTGGTCGCCGGTGCGTCGCGTCGGCCCGCGGCGCGGGTCGGCGCGCGCGCGCACGTCGATCGGTCACCGGCCCGGTGCCGGGCTGCCGGCCCGTCATGTCGGCGGCCGCCAGCCATGAATATTTCCACGCCGCTTTATTCAAATATTATTCCACTTTAAAGATAAATGAGTTTGCCGGCCGAGCGGGCCGCCGGCTGGCGCGGCGCGGCGCCGGCTGGTCTGGACAGTGGCCGCATCGCGCCCGGGCCCGCCTAATTAAACAAAGGTGCATGCAAAGCTAGAGGGCGCGTCTCGCGCCGCCGGCTGCGCCTCTGCCGGCTGTCCGGGCGCGGGAGGGACGCAGGCTCTGCCCTGTCTCCGGACTGTGCGGAGACAGCGCAGAGCTGTGCTCTCGTCTCAGCTGCGCCGCGCTGCCCGCTCGTCCCTGGGAGGGTCGGCGCGAGGTCTTCAAACGCTCGGGCCGCGGAAGGAGACGGTCCTCTGGTGAGATAACGGAATCAGGCCTTGAGCTGGGATGAGAATGGAGCCGCTGTCGTCAGGGCGATTGCAAGAAGCGACGGCTCACGTTGCTGTGCGAGCATTTGGGATCACCAGGGCAGGATCAGACCAATGTGCAGTGTAAAACAGAGAAGGCATTCAACGCGACTTTTGCAACAAAGGATATAGTGGAGCAGAGACACTTGCCATTTGCTATTCTCATTCCGTTATCATCGGTGCTGATGGTGCACGGCGACAGGCATTGGGTCCCTCATTGGCACGTGCCATAACGACAGACTCGCTTAGATTATGCCATGGAATAATCACAAACGGCACGGGTAATCGATCGACACGTCAGCGTCTGCCAACCGCTGTCGTTTGGTGTTTGTAAACTGGAATTGGTGTAGGACGTGTGTCAGAGGAAAAGCATGTCGGCTGGCTGGCACCAGCGCGGCTGATTAATTATGAGCGGCGAGGAATGAGACGACGGGAACGTTACGGACTAACTGCAACACGAGCAGTTTGCGGATTACGGTGCGAAATGCCTCAGGGGTCGTATGAATATGATTCACGTGATTCGTCTTTGAATTTGATTCATTCCTGAATGTGTTCTCCATGCGAGCCGTATGCTGGGTGGTCCCACAAACTCGGAGCGATCAATGCGATCCAATTAATAAATCTATCACTTAGCTCATTTCTATGTAGTGTAATCTAGGAGCGCTTTTTAGTGCAAACTAGCATAATGTCAAGCACCATGTGGCATGGGAAGGCAGCTATCCGTACCCATTTTAAGACGACCATTTCACTGAGCACTGATGATTTAACTTTGCTGCGCTGTTTCGTTAATTTTGCATGGCTTGTGCGGACGATGGTATGCGCATGCAAGTGTGCGTATGGCTGCATGTGCGAGCGGGCGGATTTTGTATTAACTATTTATTCACTGGTTTAAAAGATGCCTCCCATCGTGCTGCTTTTGCAGGAGTGATGAAATCCACCCGGCGGTCAATAAAACCATTATTGGCGCCTGGGATGTCCAGCCGTATATTTGAACGAGTGTCATCGCAGCAGTTCTCCGACTAGGGCATAAATAATCGCTTCCCTGTGCGTTTTGCAGAGGTGATAAAATGCCCCTCAGGCATGCAAAGTAAACTACCACTAGCTGTTTGATGCTCAAGCCATAGCTAAGCCGTCGACAATAGCACGATACGTGCTTGTACCTTGGGATGGTCAGCATTGAGGTTGTACCGTTATCTAATCCAGTGCCCAAAATGTGCACTCCTGTGTGATTCCGCGCTGCTGGAAAAGATTTATTTCGCCAGGCCGCCGACTTTACAACGCCTGCGATAGGTACGCCCAGTCATCATGCAGCCAGCGCCTCGTGGTTCGCTGTTAGTATGTCTGACAGCAGATAATCGTCTGCGTCATGACATATCTTCATTTTCCTAAACATCACCACTTCTCCTGCTCTTTGGTTTCATTGCGTCACAGCAGTCAAACGTGTTGCATCTTAAAATGATAGCCACTATTATGCTCATTTACTGTTTTTACCATGTTTTAAATCAACCATTATGCCACATAACTACACTGCAGAAGGGGCAGTGAGAGTTGTAGTTGAAAGGAAAAATTTGTTATCATTCGGTTCCAAAGCCTGAACAAATCACTGATCCTCCGACCTTACGGCGGCTGATGGCACGAGATGACGTCCTCCGATAATGAAATCGTGGGCAATGTTCATGCCGAGGCCCGGACGTGACCGAGCCTGAGTCCTCACTGAGGCTGCTATATCATGCATTTTTAATTTGCGTCCAGGCTTCTAGCACCAAAATAAGCTCCAGACAGAAGCCGGTTGCGCAGCCCATTTCCATCCGCTTCCACTTTAGCGTCCGTTCGGCGTCTGTTCAGCGTCCGTTCGTCGCGCTGCTTGCCTGCAGTGCACATCGGTGACCACCCTATCGGTGCTGTTATGCCAGCGTCTCCCCGGGCGACTTTAACAATCCAGTGCTGTGTTGCACCTAGGGCCGTGTTCTGGCGGCCGTGCCCCCTCCACCCAGCCCGGCGCCAACCACCGGGTCGGCTCCGTCTGCAGTGCGGGTACGCCCCGGTCGGCGGCTGGCGACGCCTGCACAGGGTTGCAGGCGCACGCCACGGCCCGCGGGTGGAATCGCCTTTCACTGCGAGAGACGACAAGGTACCGTGGTGTCCTGAAGTCGTGAAGGTGAAAAGCGAGGATTTGAATCTGTTTTGAAGTCATATACTGCCGAGTGGTGTGTAACAATCGAAACGAAAGCTTGGAGCTGCGGGGTATCGATCCCCGTACCTCTCACATGCTAAGCGAGCGCTCTACCACTTGAGCTACAGCCCCGTGCGCACCCGAGCGGTTCTGTGGTTGCTAGAATGGAAGGTGGGGTTTTTGTAGCTGGGCATGGATTAGACTACCTAGAAGAACCTTTGGTTAAACGCGGGCACCGTTGGTAGACGGACAAAGGTGTGCACATCAGGTATACGTAAGGTAGATATGGGTAGACAAACACATACATGTCGATGTTCACAAACACCAATTTTCTTACGCGCTAATGTACGTGCCGCAGTTATCGTACCTTCGATGTACGTAAGCGTTCATGTCCGTAAACATTAATGTACGTAACCTAATTGTTCCTTTCGAAAAGTCTGGCAGGCGTTAATGTTCTTATACGCTAATGCACATAACGCTAATATACGTACCGCTATCGCAGATGTTCGCAAGAGCAAATGTCCGCTAGCGCAAGTGTTCGTACCGCTATTGTTCATCGGCAGTAATGTACATGTCGCAGTACGAAGAGCCACAAATGTTCGTTAACGCTGATGATCAAATAGTGTACAGTCGTAGACGTAAATGCAATGTGCATGCAGAGGGACAGACTGACGCATGCTTTTAAGTCAGCTGCTCACATTTCACGGAATCATCGCCAGGCCAAGCTAGCCTTACACACTCGCGAGGCATATGACCCGACGCAACTCTGTGCATAGACAATGGAATAACCAGAATATCCAGAGGCGCATCCAGGATTTCCTTGAGGGGTGGGCTCGGAGCTCAGTGAATGTGTACCATGTCGATTTTTTACATTTCTGTTGGGAGGCGTCTGTGGCGAAAAACCAAGAATCCGGCCTTAAGGGATCCGGGCCCTGGGACCCGGACCCCTTGGATGCGCTTCTGATTATAATGTCATGTATGCGTCATGTCGCGCTGACACCACCTTGGCATACGCTGTGAGTAGGTATATGCTACACGCCGAATAACGTTTTCATGTACATATATCGGGGGAACGAGCATGTGCGATACGAACATTTCCCTTTACGAAAAACTGCGATACTCTGCGATTACAAGCGTATTCGATTATGAACATGCGCAGTGCAACAATTTGCAGCACGACCATTTGCGTACACATGCATTAAAGTTTACGAACATTGCGTAACAAATATTTGCATGCGAGCAATTGCGTACGTACATTTGCGATACGTACATTTGTCTTTCGTACACTTGTATAAAATCGGCCGCTAATTGCTCGAAAACGTGTTAGGGCCTATGTTTGCCTTTTGACTAGTGAACGACAAACAAATGAAGGACTGTCTTATGTACAGTTGTGAACTTGCTAGGCTAGCCCCAGTTTGAATGTTAGTATATCGGTTACGATTTGGCCCAATGCCGATCAAACGACCAAAGTTATATTTTTTGAGACTCGTGAATATGCAACCACTGATCCCAACTTAATGCTGGTTCAGCTATTGGTGCCAATTATAATTTTCTAACTTTTACCTTGGCTATTTTGTCAGGCATTTGGGCGCTGCAATCAT
>NW_023596961.1:132991-264333 GCF_011947565.3 Pollicipes pollicipes
ATGATTACAGCGCCCAAATGCCTGACAAAATAGCCAAGGTAAAAGTTAGAAAATTATAATTGGCACCAATAGCTGAACCAGCATTAAGTTGGGATCAGTGGTTGCATATTCACGAGTCTCAAAAAATATAACTTTGGTCGTTTGATCGGCATTGGGCCAAATCGTAACCGATACACTAACATTCAAACTGGGGCTAGCCTAGCAAGTTCACAACTGTATATAAGACAGTCCTTCATTTGTTTGTCGTTCACTAGTCAAAAGGCAAACATAGGCCCTAACACGTTTTCGAGCAATTAGCGGCCGATTTTATACAAGTGTACGAAAGACAAATGTACGTATCGCAAATGTACGTACGCAATTGCTCGCATGCAAATATTTGTTACGCAACGTTCGTAAACTTTAATGCATGTGTACGCAAATGGTCGTGCTGCAAATTGTTGCACTGCGCATGTTCATAATCGAATACGCTTGTAATCGCAGAGTATCGCAGTTTTTCGTAAAGGGAAATGTTCGTATCGCACACGCTCGTTCCCCCGATATATGTACATGAAAACGTTATTCGGCGTGTAGCATATACCTACTCACAGCGTATGCCAAGGTGGTGTCAGCGCGACATGACGCATACATGACATTATAATCAGCAGCGCATCCAAGGGGTCCGGGTCCCAGGGCCCGGATCCCTTAAGGCCGGATTCTTGGTTTTTCGCCGCAGGCGGCTCCCAACAGAAATGTAAAAAATCGACATGGTACACATTCACTGAGCTCCGAGCCCACCCCTCAAGGAAATCCTGGATGCGCCTCTGGATATTCTGGTTATTCCATTGTCTATGCACAGAGTTGCGTCGGGTCATATGCCTCGCGAGTGTGTAAGGCTAGCTTGGCCTGGCGATGATTCCGTGAAATGTGAGCAGCTGACTTAAAAGCATGCGTCAGTCTGTCCCTCTGCATGCACATTGCATTTACGTCTACGACTGTACACTATTTGATCATCAGCGTTAACGAACATTTGTGGCTCTTCGTACTGCGACATGTACATTACTGCCGATGAACAATAGCGGTACGAACACTTGCGCTAGCGGACATTTGCTCTTGCGAACATCTGCGATAGCGGTACGTATATTAGCGTTATGTGCATTAGCGTATAAGAACATTAACGCCTGCCAGAATTTTCGAAAGGAACAATTACGTTACGTACATTAACGTTTACGGACATGAACGCTTACGTACATCGAAGGTACGATAACTGCGGCACGTACATTAGCGCGTAAGAAAATTGGTGTTTGTGAACATCGACATGTATGTGTTTGTCTACCCATATCTACCTTACGTATACCTGATGTGCACACCTTTGTCCGTCTACCAGCGGCGCCCGCGTTTAACCAAAGGTTCTTCTAGATAGTCTAATCCATGCCCAGCTACAAAAACCCCACCTTCCAGTCTAACAACCACAGAACCGCCCGAGTGCGCACGGGGCTGTAGCTCAAGTGGTAGAGCGCTCGCTTAGCATGTGAGAGGTACGGGGATCGATACCCCGCAGCTCCAAGCTTTTCGTTTCGATTGTTACACACCACTCGGCAGTATATGACTTCAAAACAGATTCAAATCCTCGCTTTTGAACACCTTCACGACTTCAGGACACCACGGTACCTTGTCGTCTCTCGCAGTGAAAGGCGATTCCACCCGCGGGCCGTGGCGTGCGCCTGCAACCCTGTGCAGGCGTCGCCAGCCGCCGACCGGGGCGTACCCGCACTGCAGACGGAGCCGACCCGGTGGTTGGCGCCGGGCTGGGTGGAGGGGGCACGGCCGCCAGAACACGGCCCTAGGTGCAACACAGCACCATTGGATTGTTAAAGTCGCCCGGGGAGACGCTGGCATAACAGCACCGATAGGGTGGTCACCGATGTGCACTGCAGGCAAGCAGCGCGACGAACGGACGCTGAACAGACGCCGAACGGACGCTAAAGTGGAAGCGGATGGAAATGGGCTGCGCAACCGGCTTCTGTCTGGAGCTTATTTTGGTGCTAGAAGCCTGGACGCAAATTAAAAATGCATGATATAGCAGCCTCAGTGAGGACTCAGGCTCGGTCACGTCCGGGCCTCGGCATGAACATTGCCCACGATTTCATTATCGGAGGACGTCATCTCGTGCCATCAGCCGCCGTAAGGTCGGAGGATCAGTGATTTGTTCAGGCTTTGGAACCGAATGATAACAAATTTTTCCTTTCAACTACAACTCTCACTGCCCCTTCTGCAGTGTAGTTATGTGGCATAATGGTTGATTTAAAACATGGTAAAAACAGTAAATGAGCATAATAGTGGCTATCATTTTAAGATGCAACACGTTTGACTGCTGTGACGCAATGAAACCAAAGAGCAGGAGAAGTGGTGATGTTTAGGAAAATGAAGATATGTCATGACGCAGACGATTATCTGCTGTTCAGACATACTAACAGCGAACCACGAGGCGCTGGCTGCATGATGACTGGGCGTACCTATCGCAGGCGTTGTAAAGTCGGCGGCCTGGCGAAATAAATCTTTTCCAGCAGCGCGGAATCACACAGGAGTGCACATTTTGGGCACTGGATTAGATAACGGTACAACCTCAATGCTGACCATCCCAAGGTACAAGCACGTATCGTGCTATTGTCGACGGCGGCTTAGCTATGGCTTGAGCATCAAACAGCTAGTGGTAGTTTACTTTGCATGCCTGAGGGGCATTTTATCACCTCTGCAAAACGCACAGGGAAGCGATTATTTATGCCCTAGTCGGAGAACTGCTGCGATGACACTCGTTCAAATATACGGCTGGACATCCCAGGCGCCAATAATGGTTTTATTGACCGCCGGGTGGATTTCATCACTCCTGCAAAAGCAGCACGATGGGAGGCATCTTTTAAACCAGTGAATAAATAGTTAATACAAAATCCGCCCGCTCGCACATGCAGCCATACGCACACTTGCATGCGCATACCATCGTCCGCACAAGCCATGCAAAATTAACGAAACAGCGCAGCAAAGTTAAATCATCAGTGCTCAGTGAAATGGTCGTCTTAAAATGGGTACGGATAGCTGCCTTCCCATGCCACATGGTGCTTGACATTATGCTAGTTTGCACTAAAAAGCGCTCCTAGATTACACTACATAGAAATGAGCTAAGTGATAGATTTAATAATTGGATCGCATTGATCGCTCCGAGTTTGTGGGACCACCCAGCATACGGCTCGCATGGAGAACACATTCAGGAATGAATCAAATCCAAAGACGAATCACGTGAATCATATTCATACGACCCCTGAGGCATTTCGCACCGTAATCCACAAACTGCTCGTGTTGCAGTTAGTCCGTAACGTTCCCGTCGTCTCATTCCTCACCGCTCATAATTAATCAGCCGCGCTGGTGCCAGCCAGCCGACATGCTTTTCCTCTGACACACGTCCTACACCAATTCCAGTTTACAAACACCAAACGACAGCGGTTGGCAGACGCTGACGTGTCGATCGATTACCCGTGCCGTTTGTGATTATTCCATGGCATAATCTAAGCGAGTCTGTCGTTATGGCGCGTGCCAATGAGGGACCCAATGCCTGTCGCCGTGCACCATCAGCACCGATGATAACGGAATGAGAATAGCAAATGGCAAGTGTCTCTGCTCCACTATATCCTTTGTTGCAAAAGTCGCGTTGAATGCCTTCTCTGTTTTACACTGCACATTGGTCTGATCCTGCCCTGGTGATCCCAAATGCTCGCACAGCAACGTGAGCCGTCGCTTCTTGCAATCGCCCTGACGACAGCGGCTCCATTCTCATCCCAGCTCAAGGCCTGATTCCGTTATCTCACCAGAGGACCGTCTCCTTCCGCGGCCCGAGCGTTTGAAGACCTCGCGCCGACCCTCCCAGGGACGAGCGGGCAGCGCGGCGCAGCTGAGACGAGAGCACAGCTCTGCGCTGTCTCCGCACAGTCCGGAGACAGGGCAGAGCCTGCGTCCCTCCCGCGCCCGGACAGCCGGCAGAGGCGCAGCCGGCGGCGCGAGACGCGCCCTCTAGCTTTGCATGCACCTTTGTTTAATTAGGCGGGCCCGGGCGCGATGCGGCCACTGTCCAGACCAGCCGGCGCCGCGCCGCGCCAGCCGGCGGCCCGCTCGGCCGGCAAACTCATTTATCTTTAAAGTGGAATAATATTTGAATAAAGCGGCGTGGAAATATTCATGGCTGGCGGCCGCCGACATGACGGGCCGGCAGCCCGGCACCGGGCCGGTGACCGATCGACGTGCGCGCGCGCGCCGACCCGCGCGGGCCGACGCGACGCACCGGCGACCAACGCGCCGCCCCGGCGACCAACGCGGCGCCCCGGCGACAGTCGCGCCGGCCGGCGTCTTTATCACGGCGCGGACCACAGGGGACGGGGCGGCGCGCGCCGCCCGGTCGTTTTTACCGGGTGTTGGACAGTATTTATGGAGTATGATTCGCATAATTAGCTGGTGCGGCCTGTGATATTATACGCCATGCATCAGTCGGCAGCGGGGGAGGGCGGCGGCGGCGGCGGCGTCGCTGGAATGGAGGAAGTGCCCGACCCCCGTCGAGGGCATGCATGATATGTGATATGGTCGGCCGGGGCGCTGGGCCGGGGCGTGATAGCCGAGACACGGGTGCGGGCCGTCGCTCCCTCCCTGAGCGATGCCAACGAGCCGGCGGAGCGGCCCCCGCAAGCAGCGGGTGGCGGCCGCGATCGAGAAAGCGCTACAGGTTAAGAGGAAGAACGGGTGTTGCCTGGATGCATTAGATAACAACTGGGTGTGCTGGTTGGTTCGTGTTCTTGCATGCATCGGTTTACATTATATTGGGAAGCTTTGTGTTGCACCCACTATAACATCCAGGAACTGACGTGCTCTTTTAAAAATGAAATCAAATCGCCTTAATCTGGCAGCCACTGCCCCGTGCATAACATCACGCATACGAAATGAGAAGATGGTACAGAGGAAGCATGCCGTCTAGTTGGCGGCTATCACTCAATGAGTAAATAAAACAAGGCATCGAGAGTCAATGACGTTGAAGTGTTTCAGGATACATTGCATCACTGAAATCATTGCTCGGAACAATGTTCTCATGCAAACATCTCGGCCCAAACATTCCGTAGAACTACACCACATCACCGATCAAAACAAACGATAGCCGATGAAGGAAACCAGCCGAGTCACCCACATGGCATCAGCAGGCACTTCAGACCCGCAGTGCAGGCGAAGTGTCCTGCCTTCGCTGGCGGCAATCTTGGCGCTTGGCGATCCGGAGTAGTGGCGCCGTTCCCGGTACGGCGGTACGGCGCCGGCGTCAGCCACCCTCGCTCTGCAGGGCGACAAGTGCGGCGGCGATTACTGCGAACCAGACGACAGGGTTGCCAGGCGGCGGCGCGGCAGCGTGCCGGCCGGGCTCTGAGCGCGTGCACCCGCGCGGGTCCCGTCCCCTGTGAACGGCTCGGAAGGCGATGCAGAGTCTGTGGCCCGAGCGGACGGTGCGGAGGGGAGGTGGCTGCCCTTTCGGCGCGCCGTGCGCTCGCGTGCAGTAGTGGTCCAAACGCAGCGCGCGTTCTGGTGACGCACGATGGAGGGAGGCCATTGACGGATCTGAGCACGCGGGCGGCGGTCGGCATGCGTGGCTGGGACGATGAGACGAAATTTTTTATCTGAGAAGCCGTGCTGCGGCATAGTGACGCCTTGCCATTCGACCCAAACCAGGCCGGAGGTCCCCAGCATCGCAGCCCAAACCTAGCCGGAGGTCTCCAGCATCGCAGCCCAAACGAGGCCGGAGGTCTCCAGCATCGCAGCCCAAACCAGGCCGGGGATCTCCAGTGTCGCAGCCTCAACAGGCCGGAAGTCTCCAGGATTGCAGTTTTCCGTTAGTGTCCAATCGAGTCAATCTGGATACTACTGCAAAATTAGTTGATGGCCAAAGCCTTTACATCAGGCTGTACGTAAGGTGCGCTTACACACGTTAAGTTTGGTACCGGAGTAGACTCAGTTAGCTGCATGCTTGTTAATCCACACCGTGTCACGTTAGGTCACACGACAAAGAGAACAGCGTACCACTACAACTACCACACGAAATAGCGATGCGGCGTTAGGTAATCTGAAAATCCGAAAGCGAGCAAGGCAAGCGCAGGTGCGACAAAGAAACCACACTTCTGCGCATTAACAAACCTTCCTGGTTTTGACGCATCGTCGGGTATTAATAAAAAGGAAGAAAGGAAGGGCAGTCAGGAGACAGTTTGTGCGTCGGGCAAAGTTCGCGAGTCGGCAAGACGGATCTCAAGTAGTGCGTGGCAAGCATGTGCTCATCAAAAGTCGTAACAATGGGCATCATTGTCTCTACGCCGGAAACGTGAGACATCTCCCCCACAGAGCACATGTGCTTTGTTCGCTCCCGATATCATGTAATTGTTGGAAGGAATGCGATAAGGGCGAAAGAGCTATGCATTCCGATCCCTGTGTCCGCGAGTCAATGCAGATAGTCCCCTCCCCCGAGTGGTGTGAACCTTTGCAGCTGTGTATGCCGAGCTGCATGTACCTGCAGCCTTTCGAAGTGTCACCGCTGCGCCCTATGTACCCTGCCAGCAGCTTCATACTGCGCCGTAACAAGCATTCTTATTGGTAGTACAGTGCTCAAAGTATACCGAACCCTCTATGGCTAATCCTCACTGGTGTGTTTTCGCAAACGGCGAGTGCAACGGCTGCTTTTCCGAGAAACTCTCATGTCAACTAGCATTTCGTAGACGGTTGAGCAAAAGCCGTGACATCTTGTACGTGGCATGCGCATGAGTGGTCGGAATCCCATAATCGGGTTGCCATGTTTGAGACTGTCCTGTATAGGATGTTGGGACATGTGACACGGGATGTCATGGTTTCTCAGACTGAGCATGTTTAATGGTTCGGGGTTGCGCAAGGTAATGCATTTGGAATGCCATCTTTGCAACGGAGCAGCACCCATGTTTACGCCCCCCGTGTGCGGTGGATACGACATTAAGCAACAGTTACCATCGAAGCTCGATTCCTCTTATGCAAGTTAGCAGGTCTGGTCCGGCCCAGTCGCGGCGCAGAGCACGCACATCAGTGTATCGCACTGATTCTCTGACGCCACGTTTTTACCCCCAACATTGCAGCATCCAAAGCAAGGGTGAGTTATACCATCTGGTGCGGTTTTCGGTTAAAACATGAAAACGCTTCACGCTTTTCCAAACTTCAACATGTCGTAAACCATGCATACGATTTGAAACCCCGAATCTCATCATCTGAATAAAGCGCGCTTGGTCTGCTGCAGGGACTGGTGTGGGCAGCAGCGGACGTGCCAGCGCCACAGGTGTTCACTGTTTCCGTCGCAGCCCAGTGCCACCCAGTCCCCCCCCTCCCCCCCCCTAAACAGGAGAGTGACGATGAACATCGCTGGTGACAAACGGCGCACATGAGACGAGCTGCTAATCACGCATCTATTCACGACGCCGCTGTCGAGTCATTACCATGGTTGGTACTTTCTCCACACGTTTGAAGGGCTTTCGGGTCATCAGTATGCGATCTACGAAGCGTTGAGAAAGCATAGTACGATTTCAGGAGACACAACATCTTGCAACCGTTCCTGAATGAAAGTAAGGTAATGTAAAATCACCAACAATGGGAGACAGTGGTATCACTGTGGCCATTCCGGCATTTGTTGGACCCCAACAAGCAGAGCCTGTGTGACCCGAGCAGCACCGACACGACCGCAACCTAACGAGGGTTGCCACTCACCATCTTCGCTGGCTAAAGACCGACTCCGATACAGGGACAGGCCCGCCCCGAGGCCGTAGGTCGCTCGCGGGGGTAGGTCGTGATCGTCCCGTGGGTCGGCAGGTCACCGCGGGCTCAAACCCCGTCTGGACGGGGACGCACCGACCATCTGGCAGTGGTACGACACTGTCAACGGATGCACAAGCCCGAACGGGGGGCCACGAGGCAGCGGTGTCTATTTTCGTCTTCACTATCGACCCTGACATCAGGCCTCAGTGGACGTTTACGGGCGCCCTTGGACGTGCATCTCCAACGCCGGCGGCACGCGAACAACCTTCCCGACAGCCGTCCTCACGTCGCTGCCGATGACGAGCGCCTCCTGGAGGCAGACTCGGCTCCGGCCAGGTGGTCCCGTCTGAGTGGTCGCCGCTGGTCGAGGGCCCCCACCCTGCGGTGTCCCAGCGCACCTTGCTCTGCCAGAGGTCTCTGCTTTCTTCTGCGCCATCGGCATCACCACAATTCGCCACCGAGCCGAACACCATTTTGTCACTCACCAGCACTCCCGCCTCCCACACCGGTTCCGTGGCTTCCTCCACCACCACCGGGTCCCGCCGCTCCCCGTCCACGGGGTCGCGGCGCGCCGGCGGCTCCCGCCTCCGCCACCGGTTCCGTGGCTTCCTCCTCCACCACCGCGTCCCGCCGCTCCCCGTCCCCGGGGTCGCGGCGCGCCGGCGGCTCCCGCCTCCGCCACCGGTTCCGTGGCTTCTTCCTTCCACCACCGGGTCCCGCCGCTCCCCGTCCACGGGGTCGCGGCACGCCGGCGCTCCCGCCTCCGCCACCGGTTCCGTGGCTTGCTCCTCCACCACCGGGTCCCGCCGCTCCCCGTCCCCGGGGTCGCGGCGCGCCGGCGGCTCCCGCCGTGACAAATCAGCGATCGGCATGCAATCGGCTGGAAAATGTGCGGCACCCGTCCGAACACGGCAGCGTCGGCCGGCCAGGCCATCCCACGTCGCTGCAAATCACTTCTAATCATTAGCATTCAGCGAGCCGGCCGCCGGCCGCACGGCAGGGATACGCCGCGCCGGACCGCCAGAGCTCCGCCTTCATTAGGAGGGGAGGCGGTCGGCGCGCGGCCGGGTGAGCGGCGCTCACGCATCGCCGTCCGACCGCGGCGTCCGCCTAGCGCGCGCCGATTTTTGGCGCTCATGTGCGTCGTTAGGGATCATTAGTGATGCGCGGGCCGGCGCCTCCCTTGGGCCGGCGCGGCCGCCGCCGTATCTCAGCGGCTGTCGGCGGCGCGGCGCCGCCGCGGCCGGGCGGAGGCTGCACGCGCGCTGCGGGGACACCGGCCGGCCGGGCGGCGCCGCCGGCTGGCCGGCAGACCCCCGGCGGCGGTGCTCTCCGGAGTGACGGGCGGGGCGGCCAAAAGGCGAGGAGACGCGGCGCAACGGTCGCCCGCCGGGGGCGCACCGCGACCGAACGTCCCGCGCAGCCAGGCTCAGAGCGGGTTAACGGTCGCACTCAGCTGTTCAAAGCGAGCTGGAGAGGACCACTTTGGTCTGTTAATAACACGGCGAGAATGCACGCTGACGCGAAAATTTTATCTCAGGTCAACAGAACAAGTCAATGGAGACGCAGAAAGGAATCCTGGGTGAGGCGACGTTACCACGATTACAACACACGAGCTCGTCAATCAAGATAGCACAACAGACCTCCGCGCGATCCGATGCGCCGATGAGTGGCGCTGATATCGTGCAGCCGCCGAGCGTCTAAACGTGGCCGCACGCAGTCTGGGAATGCCGTCCTAAATCAGACGGGAATCTACCACCTACACCACGTCAACAAACCGTTCCGACATACATCCGCCGCCCCCAGAAAGAGATAGACCAGCCGCTTAACCATGTATTTCGTGTGCACACTTAACAGCGATCAACTGACGGCGACGCGTGAATCAGGCGCCGTGCCGCCCGGCCACCGGCGCCAGACGCCATGTATAACCCGTGAGGCCGGCCGGCAGGGCGGCTGGAGCCGCCATCATCTGCGCCAGCACCAGCCCTGATCGGCCGCCCGCCGATGGTCGCCCCGCCGCTCGGCCGCCTGCCGCTCGGCCGCACGTCGCATGTGCTCCAGCCGCCAGTCGTCTGGCCGGCGCGCGTCGGCCGGCGGCAGCGGCGGCCTGTCGGTCGTCGGCGGCGACGGCTCGGGTCGCCAGCCGTCGCCGCCGGCCGGACGGGTCGGCCCGAGCCACGGCGGCCGCCAGAATGGGTGCGGGGGCGGCGGCCGCCACATCCGCGGGCCCGGCCACCAGGCGCCCGGTGGCGGTGGCGGCGGTGGCAGCGGCGGCGGCGGCGGCAGCGGCGGCTGCGGCGGACGGTCGTACGGGCAGGCGGCGCGGCGCCGTTGCCGCCGCTGCTGCTCCAGGCGCCGCTCGCTCGGGGCGCCGCTGGTCGCGACACGCCGGCTCCGGCTCGGCCTCCGGCTCCGGCTCCGCGTCCGGCTGCAAAGGGCGGCGCTCAGCGGCCATCTAACACTGGTGGGCGGACCGGCCGCCACGCCAGCACAAGGGTGGGCGATGGTCGTGGGTACGCGTAGCCAGCAGTGCGAGCCCACCTACTCATTTGGGGACCATTTAGTGTGACGTTAGCCATTAGAGAAACAACTTGAGTGGAGTTGCAACAACCTAAGCGTGCATGCAGCAAGCCACAGCACGTGCCTGGCCGTACAGTGCAGTGTTCAGACTTCCACACACGTTTGGGTGGGGTGGATGGTCAATTTGACCCCTCCGAAGGTTTTCCAAGAATAACATCCGAACGGCGTGGCGCAGCCGCATCAAACATTGCAAACATGTAGGCAATTAAATAGCGAATATTTTATGGAAACAGGTGGACCTTGTAAGGCCGCTGACCTATGACAGGCCAAATTCAGGTCGTGGCTATGAGCGAAGGCAATTCTTGGGGAATCGTTTGATCTGATGCGACGACAGAGTGCTAGATGAAATCGTACGTATAGGTTCTTTGACAACAAACTAATGACATTTACAATTACGACGAATTCCAGCGACCTTGCGTCAAGGATAAAGGACAAATCGGGATAAAAACCTAACTGCTTTGCTACTGTAGGGCTTGCCTTATCTGGTAATTTCTGACCCTCATTTCAAATTTCTGCATAACGGGGATGGCAACTGTCATCTTCCTTGACCTTCTAAAATGTTTAGAACAGGTTACTTACCTAAAATGACCCAGGTCAATCTTTTGTTTGCTAGGAACGAACCACCTAGCATAATCCTTGACGATCGTTGCAATAAAAAATATCTTAGGTTTTTGGCAGCAATGCCCTTCTACAGGTAAAGCAAGATGACTCACCTGAAATGAACACCAGTAAACTTTTGCTTAAGGCAGGCATCTAGGTTCAAGGCGCTTGCATGAGTAGGTCTTGGGCATTTTGGAAACCAATATTGAGTTTGACCTTGTTGCACCTTCTTTGACGCGAAGGCCTAGGAACCTCCAATTCTGACGCAAGTGAGTTAGCATACAGGTCATCCCACTCTGTGAATTTGATGTCTCTAGTTCTTTTTATTTTTAGATATCAATGCGTCCAAATGGACCCCAATAAGAACGTGCCGCGTTCAACCGGCCACCCGGGCGCGTGCTCACACACACGCAACACTGGTGTCTTGGCTTTATTTAGCATAGTCATCACTACATACCTCCAGCAGGAATCGAAATTACTGAAACATCCCAAAGCATCAAACAAAACAAAGTCACCGCTGCATACCTGCAAGGAGAATCGAAATCACCGAAACCGCCCAAAGCATCAACGGCCAAATCAGCCATCTTTGGCGGTTCACTACGCACCAGTGGCGGCAGCCACTTAAGAAGCATTACAGATTAGGGCTAGTATATTTGTGCTGGCCCCAAAGCTCTTTCGGGCTTTGGGGTCAGCACAAATATGCCATAACCCTCGTAAAGACATCACTCTTCACTTTACTTTACATGACACTTTTTGTGGGTTTCTGGTCTGGGCTGGGTCACTTATGTATTTCTTAGACGCCTTTCTGGTACCTGGAGGGCATACAGATCGGCGGCCCGTGCGAACATTGCCGGAGGAGGGACGGGCCGGCCGTCTCGCGCTCACCACATTTGGCCAGGCGGCCGCCTTCAGGTCGTCCAGGTAGTTGGCCCGCTCTACGTTGTGGCCGCGCGCCTTGTTGAATGCTGGAACGACATGGGCCAGGTTACCGTTCAGAGCGGGGCCCGGACGGCGGAGAAGACGACAGGGAGGACAACACAGCCGGCCCGGACGGCGGAGAGGACGGCACCACCGACTAAGATGGCGGAGAGGACGGCACCGCTAGCCCGGACGGCGGTGAGGACGGTACCACCGGCTCAGACGGCGGAGAGGACGGCGGAGAGGACGGCACCGCCGGCTCAGACGGCGGAGAGGACGGCACTGCCGGCTCAGACGGTGGAGAGGACGGCACCGCCGGCTCAGACGGCGGAGCGGACGGCACCGTCGACCTGTCACTCGGCGTCCGGGGCTTCGCACCGAGTCGGCACGCGACGAATCCTCCGACTCAGCGGCCAGGTAGAGACCCGAGGGGGGGGGGGGGGAAGGCGACGACGAAAAGCTCAGTTCCACTGCAGACGGAGAGTGAGAATATTTGAGGCTGAGGACATCGCCAACGGCTCCCGGGGCTAATCAAGCTATCAATAAATCGGTCGCGCTCATCAACAACCCAGCACACGAGCGGCAGCTGAGCTGCCTCGTGCCATCATCCACCCCTGACATGGCCAGTCGTGCGGCGGCGACATATCGCCCGTGGGCGGACGCCTGCCATCCGCACAGGGCCGCCAGCCACCGGCGGCACCTCCCCGCCCGCTGGCGCTTCCCGCTCCACGCCACTGACCGGCGATGGCAGCGTCCGGTGTGAAGCCCAGCCGGGAGATCAGGTAGCGGCAGACCATGTAGCCGGTGCGGTTGACGCCGTGCGTGCAGTGGACGCCCACCACGCCTGGCGGGCGAGACGCGTTAGCCGGGGGGCAGCAGGGCGATCAGCGGCGGCGCAGCGGGCTGCGGTCCAGGCGGCGGTCGGACCCTGAGCGCCGCGCGACGCGCACGGCTCCCTCGCGCTCCGGCTGGCGTTGCACGACCCACCGACCGACTAGACCTCAGCGAGGCGGCGGTCACGCCCCGCGCCGCCGCCTCATATCGGGAGACACAGCGCTGTGCGACGCTCACCTGTGATGGGCAGCGATCGGACACATTGCAACGCATTTGACTCGGGCTCAGAGGACACAGGTTGAGAGCTCTTCCGCTACATAAATATTTGACCCGTGCCATTCGGGACCAGCGGCGTGAAAAGTTCCGGTGTTAATGGTCGCGAGAGCTTTTACCGCTTACTTCTGATACCCCACCACAGAGAGGGATATTGGTCCTACCCACACACCCAACACAAGCCAAACTGACTTGATACAAGACCTGCTTAAAGAAACGATGCATCAAATGCATCGCTCTGCCCATGCACATGTGCGTTGCATATAGAAGAGGCAACACGACAAAAACTGCGACAGGACATGACAACAGGACAGGACAACAGGACGGGACAACAGGACACGTATGAAAAAGGAGAACTAAGCTGAGCACTGCGAATGACATTTCCTTCTCTCTCATTTTCGTGGCTGGTCACGTTTACTGGTACTCGAAGTCGGCGGAGCGCACTCCCGGAGATGTGGTCCGCTCCACACAGCCGTGCAGCCGTCCTGTCTGCTCCACACAGCCGTGCAGCCGTCCTGTCCGCTCCACACAGCCGTGCAGCCGTCCTGTCTGCTCCACACAGCCGTGCAGCTGTCCTGTCCGCTCCACACAGCCGTGCAGCCGTCGTGTCCGCTCCACACGCCCGTGCAGCCGTCCTGTCTGCTCCACACAGCCGTGCAGCCGTCCTGTCCGCTCCACACAGCCGTGCAGCCGTCCTGTCCGCTCCACACGCCCGTGCAGCCGTCCTGTCCGCTCCACACGCCCGTGCAGCCGTCCTGTCCGCTCCACACAGCCGTGCAGCCGTCCTGTCCGCTCCACACGCCCGTGCAGCCGTCCTGTCCGCTCCACACGCCCGTGCAGCCGTCCTGTCCGCTCCACACAGCCGTGCAGCCGTCCTGTCCGCTCCACACAGCCGTGCAGCCGTCCTGTCTGCTCCACACAGCCGTGCAGCCGTCCTGTCTGCTCCACACAGCCGTGCAGCCGTCCTGTCTGCTCCACACAGCCGTGCAGCCGTCCTGTCCGCTCCACACAGCCGTACAGCCGTCCTGTCTGCTCCACACGCCCGTGCATCCGTGTGGAATGGACAGGGCCATACCACTGAACAGCTGAGTCCTTCACCACTCCGTCGGCTTTGACATCCCTTAACCATCCCGTTAACTGAACAGCCGTGTCCTTTGCCATTCCGTTGGCTTCGACTTGCCGGGTGGTGCATTGGGTTCACAACGCGACAATAGCAGTCGTCTGTTCATTTTTGACTAAGGTAATAGTTCACTCGGGTACTTCGACAAGCTCACGTCACCAGACAGCTCTACGCCATTCAAATAAGCTACCTGACGACACTGTTGCACAAGGTTTGCTATCAGCTGACTGGAGCCGGATCTATCTATGACGATGTATTCCCCATGACCTCACTTCGCCCCTCACCGCTCCTCCTCTTCAGTAGCTGTCACCGGCGGCACGTGACACGGCCAGCGTGTTCTCGACCCCTCCACCACTCCCCCTGCCCACTCTCACCACACCCCACGCTCTGCTGTGAATGTGACTATTTGGCAAGCCTGCTGCGCCGGCCAGGAAAGATATAACCAAATGCATGCGCTCGTTTACGGGGGGTATCAGGTCGTAAGGGTGTAAAAGATGAGATGCGTACACGACAACAAAGCCAGCTGACAACGAGGCAGTTTGACCCGATGTGCAAGCATCACAGCCAGTCCCGACCCGTCGGGACGCACAAGGCACTGAGCTCAGACGACCGGGCCGAGTGACCGGGCGCGCTGCAGCAGCCTCGGCGGGGGCGGGGGGGGGGGGGAGGGAGACCGAGCGGCCAGCAGCCAGCCGGGCGGGAGCCGTCAACTAGCCGGGCGGGACCGTCAGCCAGCCGGGCGAGGAACAGTCAACCAGCCGGCGGCGGACAGTCAGGCAGGCGGGAAGCAGTCAGTCAGCCAGGCGGCGGACAGTCAGGCGGGCGGGGAACAGTCGGCCAGCCGGGCAGCGGACAGTCAGGCGGGCGGGGAGCAGTCAGTCAGCCAGGCGGCGGACAGTCAGGCGGGCGGGGAACAGCCAGTCAGGCGGGCGGGGAACAGTGAGCGGGCGGGTGCGGTCGGCCGGGGGCGGGGCAGGCTGCAGCAGAGCCGGACCGCAGGGTGGTCGCCGGCCATCCGGTCGCCAAGGGCCGATCAACGCGCCGATGGTATTCCGAACGGGGAGCGGAACAGCGCCGCCGGCCGGGCCGCCACCGTTTACGAGCCATTGTGGACTGCCGACTCGCCGGCCGCCGGCGGAGCGACCCAACAGCACCGATGACCGGGGACCAGGGACCGGGCGGACGGGGCCTGCAGACCGGGGACCGGACGGGCGGGGACCGAGGACCGCAGACCTGGAGACCGAGCGAGCGGTGACCGTGGACCAGGAGACCGAGCGGAAGGGGCATGCAGACCGGGGACCGGACGGACGGGGACCGAGGACCGCGGACCGGGAGACCGAGCGAGCGGGGACCAAGGACCAGGGGGCCAAGTGGACGAAGTCTCCAGTCCTCGTCCGCAGGCCGGGGACCGAGCGGACGAGGACTGGAGACCAGGAGACCGAGCGAGCGGGGACCGAGGACCAGGAGACCGAGCGGGCGGGGACCGAGCAGACGGGGACCGCAGACCGGGGACCGAGCGGACGGGACAGCGGACCGGGGACCGCAGACCGAGAATCGAGCGGGCGGGGACCGAGCGGATGAGGACTGCAGAACGGGGACCGGGCGGATGAGGACCGCAGACCGGGGGTGGCAGACAGGGAGACCGAGCGGACGGGAACTGCAGGCTGGGGGCCGAGCGGGCGGGGACGGCAGACCGGGGACCAAGCTGGCGGGGACCGAGGACTGCGGACGAGGAGACCGAGCGGGCGGGGACCGTGGACCGAGGACCGTAGACCAGGAGACAGAGCGGGCGGGGACCGCAGACCGGGGACCGAGCGCACGGGGACCGAGGACCGCAGACCGGGAGACCGAGCGGACGAGGACAGCAGACCGGGGACCGAGCCGACGGGGACCGCAGACCGAGGACCTAGCGGACGAAGACAGCAGACCGGGGACCGAGCGGACGGGGACCGGGGACCGCAGACCAGGACAACGCAGACAGACAATGACCGTCGGTGGAAGAGCGACTGCTGCAAACAACGCACCGGACAAGCCATCCTAGTTCACAGGCCGGGCCCCTGCCGTCTACGGCGAGGCGGCCGGTACCGTCTGTAGCGCCGGTCAGCACCCTCCAGCGCCCGCGGTGTGCCCCCCGGACAGGCACCGGCCAGGCCGGCGCCGCCACCCCTTCGCGGCTCCCCTTACGTCGCGTGATTAACAATTCTGATAGCTTAATAAGAGCGGCCGGGGCGCACGATCTCATTTGCGGGGGCTCCATAGCGCGCGCGGCCGCCTGATGACCTAATTGGGCGCTCTCGCGGCGTAATTGGCGCGCCAAACGGGGCGCCGACAGCGGCCATTACATCCAGACACTGTATAATTTCGCCGCTGTATCATGCCCGCGACAAATTGAGAAAAACGCGGCTCCGATGCCGGCTGGGCATAAGCCCCGGTCTGGGTCGGCGGCGCCAGGGCCGGCCCGGACAGCCACCCCAGCCAACTAGCCCTGATGCTGCTGCCGGACAGCAGTCCCGGTCTGGGCGGGACCGGACAGCCACTCCAGCCAACTAGTCCTGATGCTGCTGACGGACAGCAGCCCCGATCTGGGCGGGACCGGACAGCCGCTCCAGACAACTAGCCCTGATGCTGTTGCCGGACAGCAGCCCCGGTCTGGGCGGGACCGGACAGCCACTCCAGCCAACTAGTCCTGATGCTGCTGACGGACAGCAGCCCCGGTCTGGGCGGGACCGGACAGCCGCTCCAGACAACTAGCCCTGATGCTGTTGCCGGACAGCAGCCCCGGTCTGGGCGGGACCGGACAGCCACTCCAGCCAACTAGTCCTGATGCTGCTGACGGACAGCAGCCCCGGTCTGGGCGGGACCGGACAGCCGTTCCAGCTAATTAGCCCTGACGCTGCTGCTGGACAGCAGCCCCGGTCTGGGCGGGACCGGACAGCCACCCCAGCCAACTAGCCCTGATGCTGCTGCCGGACAGCAGCCCCGGCCTGGGCCGGCGGCGCCAGGGCCAGCCTGGACAGCCGTTCCAGCCAGCTAGCCCTGATGCCGCCGCTGGCGCGCATTTGCCTTAATGTGGGGGGTGAGGACACACCTCAGCCACTGTCAAAAGAACTGCAGGCCGAGCAGCTGCGTCACTGAATGCGTACGAGTCATGCGTGGACATCCGATCCTGCAGACCAGTCCATTCGTCCACTACGGCGAAGCTGAAGAACGCTCTTCCTACCGCAAAGCCCAGTATGGATGCTGGATACGTTCTCTCTATTTGATATAAATGTAGCCTTGTCTTCCCAAGGCTGTTCATTACAAGTTCTCTAGCTGGATAGTAATGTGGGAATGAGACGGAAACGGCAGCAGATAGCGCATCAGAAATAAGGACCATTAACATGCCTTTTCACTGTAAAAACACATGTCAAACATTACCGTACCGTACTGTACCGTGGACACCTTTCACAAATTCGAATCTAGTCATTCAGGCGCGGCAGTAGATTTTCATTAATTATTCGTTGTGCGTCTATGACCGCTGGTTGGCAGCTATCGCACATTCACTTCGTCATTTCGCACATGCCTGCAAACATTTGTTCCGAAGGTCATGCGCACCTGACCAGAAAATGATCCGACATGACTGTAAAGTTTGCTGGATCGTGAACGTTCACTTTTGAAATCTTTAGTTTCTAGCGTTCTTAATCCTACTTTTTCACTTCCTGTTTTTCAGACATACGCCGAGAGCGAGACCCGGACGCATCGCCGGCAAGCGGCGGCGCTGCCCTGAGCCGTGCGTCTCTGGGGACCTTGTCAACGGCACGGGGCGCACGACTCGGGCACAGCACGCACGCACGCACGCACGCACGCACGCACGCACGCACTCACGCACGCACGCACACACACACACGCACACACCCACCCACCCACCCACACCCACACCCACACCCACACCCACACCCACACCCACACCCGCCCGCCCACACACACCCCCACACACACACACACACACACCCACACCCACACCCACACCCACACACACACCCACACCCACACCCACACCCACACCCATACGCGCGCGCACGCACGTACGCACGCACGCACGCGCGCACGCACGCTCGCACGCACGCACGCACGCACGCACGCACGCACGCGCACACACCCACACCCACACCCACACCACACCCACACCCACACATACACATACACACACACACACACACACACACACACACACACACACACACACCACACACACACACACACACACACACACACACACCACACACACACACACACACACATACACACACACTCACACACACACACACACCACACACACCACACACACACACACACACACACACAACACACACACACACACACACACACACACACACACACACACACACACACACACACCACACACCACCGATTGCCGCGCTGTTCATTACCTAATCAGCAGGCACGCCCAGAATGCGGCCGTGACGTGGGCGTGACGTCACGGCCCCGTCGCGAGACGGCGCCGACCGATCGGCGGGTAAACAGCGGATTACACCGCGCACTTACCGCTTTTGTCCTTGTCGGCCAGGTAGGCGTCCATGGCGTCAAAGAACCTGCCGGATGGCGGACGTCGGTTATCGTCGGGCTCGGCGGCCGCCGCTGACGTCCGTGAGCCCGGGGAACGCCCCGCGAGAAGGCCGGGCGCGCCGTCCGGCACCCGGACCTGGACCCGCTCACGCCGTACCAGCGTCAGCACATGAGCCGGGAACACGCCCGATCTGGGAGTAAATCCTTTTTAAGCGTCGCCGTTGGGTATTTTTAAACGTCTGCTAAAAGTGGACGGGCCGTGCATCGTGCATCGTGCATCATCCACGGCGCTGCCATTAAGCCTGGCGACCTTTTCCGGTCACGGTGACCACTCTGACCCATCCACATGTAAGAGCAGTCCTCGTCGCACTGCCCAGCCCCCGTGTCGGAACGGTGCACATCTGTCCAGCCCCCGTGTCTGAAAGGAAAGCCCTCCACCGAGCACCAGCGCCAGAAAGTCCGTACTCCAAGTGTCAGAGAGCCGGCCCGTTATTCAGCACTCGTGTCGGCAAGGTGGCCCCTTGTTTAGCCTGTGTCGCAACGGCTGCTTGCTTCAACGACAGGAAGGGACGTATCGGTTAAACAAAAGCAAATGCCTTTCACGTCAACGCACGTATGGCTACCCAGGTCATCAGAAGTGTTTACTATTCGCCCGAAGGCATACCTCGAAAAACAGCTGCGGGCTGAGAGCGGACAAGTCACAGTATTAGCATGAGCCACCAGGGGTCTACGAGCATATCAAACATAGCTTTAAAGAAGACAAAACCGAGGACCTTCACATCGCGTGAAGACAAAAATAAAACAACCCAGTTTTAAGTTTTAACAGGCATTTCCACGTCGTATTACCAATACAAACAGCAATGCATTTGCCGCTATTCGATAGCAAAATTCCAGGATTGCGAGCTGGATGCTGCTTTGCTCCATTGTCACAGGATAAGCACGCACCTAGATGATGAATCGTTTTCAAGAACAAAACCAATGGTAACTTATTCCAAACGTCATGCTAGATCACTGTACATATGTACACGATTATGATGAATGGGGTTATTGCTACTGGTTCTAGCATGGTGGCTGGGATGAATGCCACCTCCAGCATCACCTTCTTCAAGATTTTCATTGTTAATTTCCCTACGGCATGTGGACGATAGGTTTCGCAATGACGCCTGAGCTTATTGCCTCATAACAAAACCCGGCTTTACCGCTCAGCGACCGAAGGCGTGCGTCATAGTTTCCAACAGAGGGGCTGGTGTGACGTCACACGCCACCAGAGCCACAGCCGGGGCGCTACGGAATCCCCGCTCACTTCAACAACAGATCACCGTGAGATGTCAACAGAGGGGCTGGTGTGACGTCACAAGCCACCAGAGCCACAGCCGGGCCGCTACGGAATCCCCGCTCACTTCAACAACAGATCACCGTGAGATGTCGACGCTATTTGAGCGCAGCCTCAGCCCTTCCGCGAGATTTTGCAATACACTGCACGGCCGTTTACCGGTTCAAACACTACACAATGCAGAGAGCTGTTGGCAAGCCATAACAATCAGCGGCACACCATGCAAATCATTTTGTTACAGGCGTTACGAATGTTCCGCACGTCCTCCATCCGCCTCGGTCTATACCTGAGGACGGCAGCCTCGCTCCCGCCGTCAGCAGGAAGGACCGACAGTGAAGCGGCAGGTCACGCACAACCGCACCGGTGGTAATCCTCGTGCATGGAATTTTCCGCCACTTTGTGCAAGTCACCGGCACGAGCACATGAATGGGCTGGGCCACGGACTCTGCACTCGCCGGACGGGGCAGCCTCCAGGGCCCCGCCGAATCTGTCAGCAACGACTTCTCGCGGACTCAAGGCATGATCTTGAACTGTACAATGGCTAACTTCAACATCCTTTCAGCATCAGTGAAAAGCTGTAGTGCCTATGATGGCGACCGGGAGTACCCCGGTATCCGGCCTTTCCGGTCTGCCTCTGCCTCTGCCTCTGCCTCTGCCTCTGCCTCTGTCCCTGCCTGTGCCTCTGGACTCCGTCGTGCTTACTTTTCAAAGCAGCAAAAGCTCCTTCTCCCAACAAGGTGAGAGCAACACCCGTCCGCCGGGGCTTTACCAGCACTATCTTAGATGAACAACACCCCAAAGTTGAACACAGGCAAATGGAGGCTGTCACCACATCAGCAGATCCTCCGCGAAGTTGAATACCAGGACAACTATCAGTCCTATCCTGTCCGCACAGCTTTATTGTTCACTGCACCTCGAAATAAACATTAAAAAAACAGCTTATCAAGCCGGGTATCCAGCTTTCGGACCTGCCCGCTATCTCCGACCTAATTTACCTCTCTGTATGTCAGGGTCACGTCAAATGGGCGCCCCTGTGATCTATTCACGCCTCATTCCGGAGCGCGTGCCACGCAGGCGCCTCGGGCGTCGGTCGCCCCGCCCTGGGCCGGCAGGGCGTCTACGCACGTGGCGGCCGGGAGCACAATACTCACCGGCCGCATTCCGGCGCGCGACACCAGGGCATTTTCCGCCGACGGCGCGCCGCGCCTACTTAAGTCGTCCGGCGCGGCGCGTCAGCCGCCACAGAACGCAGCATGAGCGATGAGGCTCTCACGCAAGACGGACGACGCTCTTACGGCCGGCAGGGCGGCTTGCACAAGCGGCGCGCGGGCGGTAGCGACACGGAGTCGGCAGCGGGCGGGCGGGCGAGCGGGGCGATCGGCGGCTGTTCGGGTTAGGCCATCGGGTTCGCGGCGGCGCGGCGGCGCGGCGGCGCGGCGGCGCGCCGGGCGGCGGCCAGGCGGTGGCCGGGCGGGTGGCCGACCGATCGCCGCACGTCCCGCCGCTAAATGGATGGGGATTAGAGGCGGCGCCGACGGTCGGCTGCGCTGCCGGGCCGACCGATCGGGGCGGCGGAGCGGCCACGGTTCTGCACCGCGCGGGGGCGTGCACACGCCGCCGCCGCCGCCTCCCTGGCCGGCGGCCTGCCTGACCGCGGCGCGCTGGTCGGGCCGACGGTCGGCACGTGATGCTACAAAGCGGCCGGTGACCACCGTGTGGTCAGCATACACACCGCCCGTCGTCGTCGTTACACCGCAGCCGGTGGTCGGCACGCGTCATCATTACGCCGCAGCTGGTGGTCAACGAGTGTCCGGACGGGCACGCGCGACCGCCAAACGCTTACGATGACCGCCGACCGCTGAAGGCGACCGAGACCGCTGAAGGCGACCGAAGACCGCTGACGGCGACCGAGGCCGCTGAAGGCACGTGCCGATGTCGCACCGCGGTCCGTGTTGTTACGACGCGGCTCGTGTTCGACGCGTGTCGTTACACGGCGCTCCGCGGTCGGCACGTGTCCCCGTCACAGCGCAAACCGTGGTAGATACGCGGAATCGCCACAGGCCGTGGCCAGCACGAGGTCTCGTGACGCTGCGGCGGGCGAGCGGCCGCCCCGCCCGTGCAGCGGCGCGGGGCGGCGGCGGCGGTGGCGGCCGGCCTGGCGCCGCGTTCGACACCGAGCGACGCGCCCAGAAGCCCGGCCGTGCACCGGCACTGGGGGGATGCAGGGTTCAGCGCACCCGTCGACGGGCCGCGCGGCTAATCAGAACACCGGACACCGGTCCCGTCTGGATTGCACCGAGCCAACCACCTGGAAAGTGTCGACTTGCAGCGGTCTTAAACAGCCTGCAGCCCATGCACGCCGATGTGCTTAGATAGCGGCCGAGTGATTAATCACCGCGCCGGCGAAATGTGCCAGAACGGCGAAAGAAATGCCAAAAATGCACAGCTATTGGCACCTTCAGCTCCCGTAGCCGTCTCGGGCCTATCTGACCGGACACATTCCTGAGGTTGACTAAGCACCTTACTGGCTGGCCAAGGCTCCCAGTCGAGTAAAAAGGCACTCGGCGCCTTATCGGGTGTATTTGTCAGGCATTCTTCGCCCGAACTATCCAGACACTACGAAAGGCGACCGATGATGCCGTTCAGTCCGGGAAGAACGTGTCGGCTTTCCCTGCACGGTCGTTTGCTCCGGATCCTCGGGCCAGGTTCTGCGAACCTCCCGGACCAGACGTGCCACCGGTGTGGCGGGCACGCGTGGGTGCCGTTAGCCCGTCCGGCTAGGAGTGCACCGCGCCGCAGCTCATCGGTTGAGCGCGACACGCCGACGTCGCGTGCCGGACATTAGTGAGTGATGAGGAGATCAGCAGACACGGCGAACACGCCATGGCGCCAGGCTGGTGCGGACTCCGGCGCGAGCAACGGCGTCGCGCGCGCGGCGGCAGGACAGCCGAGAGCAGTGCCGGCAGGGCGGCACGAGACGACTGGCGGCGTGGCAAGCGACGACATGACGCTGGACAGGATGGGGATGGTCACATGACATTGCGGGTGACGTCACCGCACAGACCCAGACCGTGGCCCTTCCGCTCCCAGACGCTGCGTACAGCTACAAGCAGCCTCGCGCCAGTGGCTACGACGCCGCCGTAACACCGTAAACGCCTCCCCATCACCCCTACCCCCGCCGGGGACCTGGTTACCACGACGGACAGGGAGAAGACCAAGCGGCGGGCACAGCGGCGCCGCGGCGGTGCAGCGGTCGGCGCCACGCGGCCCGACCGCGGCAGGTCGACAACACCGTGCATCGAGCCACGGCGACCGCCGGACCTGACCTGACCTGACCTGGGAGGGTGTCTACCAGCCGGGCCGGACCTGACACAGCCTGACCTGACCTGGGAGGGTGCCCACCAGCTGGGCCGGACCTGACGCAGCCTGACCTGACTTGGGAGGGTGCCCACCAGCGTGCCAGACTGGGTACGGTGACCCGATCCGGATCTGAGCTGCAGTAGATGGACCGCCGGCCGGGGGTGGACGCCGCATGGTGGCCAGATCCGACCAGAGTGGTTAAGAGGGCTTTATCGTCGCCACGGTTAGGATTACCCCGTTTTCGTCGTGGTTAGAGTACCTTTGCATGGTGATGGGTTTACGCCGCCACTACCCAAAAACGTCATCGTTGAAATCTTCTTCTGTTTCGGACTTTCCGCGTTATACTTTAACTAGCTCCTAGCAGAGCAAACCACCAACATGGAATAATGAAACACAAAACACGTCCGTACGCTGCTGCATTACTACTTAACATTTACAACGAACCAGATCACAAATACAGCAAGCGGTGCCAACGTGATGCCGGCCTCCGACCTGACCAAAATCTGATGCGCTACGGCCTGACTGAGGTGTAATGAACTGGAGCCAGAAATATAAAATGGACCGTCCTCACTCACACGCGCTTTACCGCACATATTAAATACTCACTGTCATAACAACTCACAAAACGAACATACTACGCGAAAAGTACAATATGTTATATGAAACGTAACACACATATACATATTCACACACATTTATATCAATAAAATATATAAAGAAGGACGGAAAATTACGTGAAAATAATAGTTAACAGCCGGTGCTTGACATCAGAGTGGCACCTGTGCCTGTCTGGGCAGAGCCCGGCGCCGTCCGCCTGCCAACCGGGAGCTGACGGGCCGCGCAGAACTCAGCGCTAAGACGACCCTAATTAAAGAGGAACCCGAGTCGCGCCCGCCAGCCGGCCCCCGTGAAAATACGCGTAAAATACCGTGTAAGAACGCAGTCGCGCCGAGGCTAAGCTATTCATACTGTGCGAGGCGCTATTAATTGGTCGTTTGGCGCGATGCGGCCGGACGTGCCGGCTGCCGGCGGCCGGCGGCCGGCGGGCGGCGGGCCGCCGGCAGCCGGCTGCGTGCGCCCGGCCGGCAGCCGCGTGCGTGCGCCCGGCGCTGGCGGGCGCGCGTGCGTGCCTCCGTCGGCCCACTCACCGTCGCATCACCGGGCCTCTGGGGATCACGTGACCTTCTGTGGCGATCTTGCCGTGACGTACGCCGCGGCTCTCGAACTCCTGGCGGTGGCGCAGAGACAGGCGTTAGAGCGCGGCGTCTCATCAGAGGTAGCCTGAGTTCACCGCTGGCGAAGTCTCCGGCGTGGACAGGGCACGCCTTGTCGTCTCGCGCGGCGACGGGCCCGCCGGCCACGCGCCGTCTCTTATGCTGGACACGGGAGCTGGCAGCGGGTGCGGGGTGGGAGCGAGCGCGAGAGCGGCCGACGGTGGGGTGCCGCCGTGGTCGGGGGGCATGACCAGCTCCTCGAGACGGAGGCCTGAAGCGGTCGGGCGTCGGCTGGCTCGGTTAGCACGACTCACCTGAGCATAGCGACCAAGGAGCGGTAGCTCGAGTGGACAACTGAGGATAGCGACCAAGGAGCGGTAGCTCGAGCGGACATTTGGTGGAAGGACGTGTAAACATACAAAAGCGTACGTTTGCACGCTGGTTTTGTTCGGAAGCCACCGGTAGCCTGGATCCCGAGCATGTCCAACACACGGCCGCCAGAGATGGTTCCTGAGCCCTGAGCTCGGTCATACGGTATCGGTTTAAAGCTATTGAGAGGCATACATTGCCTCAACCGCACATGACATGCCTGTCACATGACTCACACTACGCGGCATACTTTGACGACAGTGTAATGCTCGTGACGGCTCCCCGCCAATATATGACGTCATTCGTGAAACCGTGCAAGACTGGTCACGTGGTTCGAGTTCGAACTTCCCGCAAGATGTCTGTCCTTGTACTGGGTATAAGCAAAGAACACCACACAGCTGACATGACCAACCAGTTGCAATATCAGTGGCACGTCAAGCCATATGAAAGGGTCTCATCGAGTGACATCATCCGTACTGATCTCACAGCTATTCGCATATGGTTATTGACGCGCTCCAGCAGGCTGTAAGAACGTCTTACTACATTCGTCAATTAGCACGAAGCACATTTGTTGGTGCAATATAGTGATTAGACCATACTAATTGGTCCGATAGGATCTATCCCCGCATCATATTTGGCAAAAGCTTACCGAACGTGACACGATACGATCAGTATGACATCAAGCTAACAGCTTATCACACCTTTCTGATGCACCAAATAAGAGATTTCTTGCGAAGTCCGCTGCAAGGCTCCCTGAACAGAGCCAATCTCGCCAGAGGGTACGCTGACATGTTCTGATTGCGACCGCTTGTATGCCTGTTTCTTTAACTGTGACGTCAAAACTTACGCGGCTGTTAGACGAATGTTAGACGGAGAGTGGCTACGTGAAGACAAGCTGGACCAGGCCTATCGATTGGTATTCGAAATTCTCACATTTGGCGATTAGCTCCAGTGAAAAGGTGAGACAGGTGACGCCGAAGAAGGCCCCACGCGGGCGGCCACACGCACAGAGAGACCGCGTTAAAAGCTGGACCGACGGACGGAACGCAGTCAGTCAGTGACGGGAGCAGCGGTGCACGCTCGCACATCACATCGGACGCGCGGCAGTCCGGACATGCCGATGTGCGCTATCACATCGGGCGGCAAGGGCAAGTGGCTGAAGTCGATAAGACCGAAGGGCGTGTGACAAGTGGTCCAAAGACCTGATGCGACCGGCAGCGACGGCGGCAAAAGCCGGCTCGGCGGCCTCGTGCCCAGGCTCGCTGGACACGCGTCACCGGCAGGGACCGGCCGATCCCCGCGGTGGACCGTGCGCAACCTCCTGCCCGTTGCGCAGAGAACGACTCCCTGTAAAAAAATACACGCACTCGACCCAGTGCGACACCGTGTCAGCCATCCCTCACCGCAGCCCCCGAAAAAATCGGCCGTCACTTCACCTGTCAATGCACTTTCGCCGCCCGGCCGTCGGCGGCCGGTGCAACGGCGCGCGGCGGCTAACGAGCCGAGGCGCGCTCACACCTCGCGGCGCAGCCGATCCTATCGGCCGATGACACTCGATGGCTGGCTAAGCTGGCCGTAATGGAGGCGCGGCCGCCGTGCCGCCCGGCGCTGATTGATGGCTCGGTGCGGCCCTAGCGAGCCCGACCGGTCAGCGCCAGCCGCCCGCTATCCGGCCATCGGCGCATTTGTCATCTGTCCAATATGTCGGCCCACGCCAGCGTGATGGCCCAATTAGGGCCGGCGGCGCTGACGGCGGCCCCAGGTCGTGATGGCCCAATTAGGGCCGGCGGCGCTGACGGCGGCCCCAGGTCGACGGCGGACCCGCCCAATTGGGCGGTAGATTTGCTCCAGGTCCCGGCCAGCTGGGCGGCAGGTTCGCTCGAGGACTCGCCCAGCTGGTTGGCAGGTCCGCTCGAGGTCCCGGCCAGGTGGAAGGGCGGCTCTGGGACACCGTCGGCTCTGGGGTCCGGCCGTCTGAGCGCCAGGTCCACTCTGAGGCTTACAGGTGGGGGGGGGGGGGGGGGGGGGGGCTCTGGGCCGGTCAGCTGAGCTAGAGGTCAGCTCTCGCTCCGGCTGTCTCTCGGCATCTCTCTCAGTGCGGGTCATCGTCGTCAGTGCGGGTCATCCCAGCCCCAGTCATTTCTCTCATCCCCGGCCGTGCCTCTCGGTCCCGGCCACCTCTCCCTCGCCGGGTCACCTCTCAGGGACCCTGCCCCGCCCCGGTCACCTCTCGGCCGCCCGGCCGGCTCCAGGTCGAGTCAACAGAGGGCGGGCCGAGTGTGGGACTCCCCCGGCGCGACCGCCATCGATCACGAGTGCAGGCCGACCGCCGCCGCTCTCTCAGTTGACTCGGGCGGCAGTGGCGCCGCCGAGGCGGGCCGCGCCCGGCCGCGGAGCCGCGTCGGCCGTGCGCCGTCATTGGACTGGGGCCGCGCCGGCCGTGCGCCGTCATCGGACCGGAGCCGCGGCCGCCGCTCGACAAACTCGGTCCGAGCTCGCCGTGCAGTCGGAGGCCCGCTGCCCGCCAGAGCACACAACTGGCGGCAGACGGTCGTACCGGCCGACCATACGACAGAGCACACAACTGGCGGGCAGACTGTCGCACCGGCCGACCATACGACACCGTGGCGGCGCCCACGGTGGGCTGGCGTTGCATTGGCGTGAGCCTCCGTGAGTCGCCTTGATTAGGAAATCTAGACATTGGCCATTAAATCCGCGAGGCATGAGATGATAATAATAACACGATCACTAAACCACAATATGGATCATGTATATAAAGACGAGGTATATAAAAACTTACATCGAAAACGCTAGCTCCGATAAGAAGAGTAATTAACCGCATCTCTTGAACGAGAAGTAGTAGTGGCAAGGAAATAGAACGGTGAAATTGTCGTAATATTTTAGACTGATAAGTTTTTCCTTCATGCTCTGAAGTAATCATGAATGTGAGCCTGCTGTCTTTATGTTGGAAACGCATCGAAATTTAAAACAGTCCACAAAATTACGTGACATTCTACGTAGTGAAACATGCAATAAGTCATGATGGAAATTTTTTGGCGCGTACCCAGCGCAGCCCGAAGGACAAATATGTCCAAAAAACTTGGCGCAGTCAGAGCCGAACACCCCGAGCCTCAACCTCGCACTATCGTAAAAAATCGAACAGCATTTCAAGCCCGGTTCCACAGACTTGCTCCATGTAACTGAAGCGCCACATCGCCATACGAGCAGGCAGCGCCACACCTGCAGGGCGCAGTCGCGGCTGCAGGCACACCTGCGCGCGCGAGCCCACAGCTCGTGCGCGCGCTGGAACATGGGACATGGCTGCGCATGGCACAGCTGACGGCGACGCCGGTGAGCCAACCAGCACCGCCTCGGCGGCTGATTACGCTAATTTCTCGATACAGCTGAGGACAAAGAGAAGCTTAAAGGTGAGCTGAAGCATAGCTTGGAGAGCTCGCAATGCAGCTACGCATTTATCATCAAAATATCACTTCTAGACCGCAATAAATATGAAACGGTTCATTACTAAGAATACATCCTCTTCAAATGGTTGCATTCTTAGTGGCTTAGTGGTAATAAAGCAGGAAGGCAGATGCAGCTAACGGTACATATAGTGAAAAGCTCATTTTTGATACCGTGTTTATATTGCATGTGTGGGTTAACTGCTGCATGCAATCGGAGGGTCACGCACGCTCCAGGAATGGGAGTCCTCACACAACGGTGTATTCGGGCGCTTTCAGTTGTGATCTGCAGCCCCATCGGGTGCGCGTGTTGCAGTCATTGGCAATTTGTCTCGGTTTGTTAGCTTTTCATGTTCAACTATGGATGATACCTCTCAAGTGGAAAACATCCTCCACGTTTGCATAACGCCTATCCTGAAAAGGTTGTCGCCAGGCGTAACGAGACAGTATGCCCATAACAATACACGCAGTGAGTCAATCCTGTGACAAGCAGCCGTCGCCTCACAGCCAGCTCCTCTGACCTGACATTACTGACAGGGGCAGATGGTGCGTATCACCGGCTCCGTGGTGCCTCCCGCGTGCAGGCTCGCGCCCGCTCAAGCCATGGCCCACGGCACCGCTTGAACCACGTCACGGGCTAACATGCGGCGCTATGTATGTGTGGCGGCCGATACTGGACCGGAATGTGCATTATCGACGTTATGTTCATAATGATAAGCGTGACGACTTAACTGACATGGTACGTCACGCAAGGTCGAAAACTGCAACGTTAGACGTCAAAAAAGTAAAATGGCGCAAAGGACCTTGAGGATGCAAGCATAACCTTCAAACGACGAAAAGCGCTAAGTCACTCGTAAACTGGCGGCTCATCTGTTTTTAAGAGACGGGGAGGACCATAGGTAGCGTACAATATGACAAACTCATTGCAGCGTAAAGCAAAGTGCACACCATAACACAAAGATGATGAGGATCGCCCAACACACCGAGCTAGCCGGCGGAGCGTTCCCAGTCCGCCACGGTTGATCGGCATGTCTTCATATCGCGTGACAAGTCGGCAATGGCAGGCTTTTCCACTGAACCTCGATCCCTACACATGCAAACAGCAAAGAATGTCGCTGATCTCCGATGAGTTAGGATGAAGTCAGGGTGACCTTAGCAATGTGTTTGAGTCCATGGACACTGGAGGATTAATGAGTACCAAGCAAACTAAAAACTACGAACAAGGCTATGAGTTCAGTGCCTATGACGTCGCTTGCCAATGACCTTGTGTCAATATGACCTAGCACGACCTGGGAAACCCATCTGATACGACATGGTCTTGACGTTCCGTTGAGGACACTACATGTCTCAAGATGCTGATGCAATTTGCCTCGAATTTCTGTCAGAAAACCTACGACGGAAGGGAAAACTCCCGGATTAAGTCCGGGCTAATCGGCCGTAGCTTACCGAGGGATCGTAGTACCTCGTGGTAAACGTCAGATCTATGATGAAATCCAGGTTCGGAATGTCAGCTACTGCATCTTCGGGGGAAAACCTGCGTCAAAAGGGCCGAACGACATCAGTGAAATGCACAGCTTTGGCGAAATTGCTGCTGTTTCGGCAGACGTCTACAGCGCTCATCGGCTCTAGTTAGAAGCGTATAAGACGACGGCCCGCCCGCAGCCGGTGAGGTGCGGATCAGATGGGAAATTCCCGTTTGAAATGCATTGTGCAGGACAGAGGAAGCCAAACATAGCGTAATCATGCCAGACTAATTCAACTCCACGATATGCACGTCGGGGCGTTTAACGGGGATAATAGAGGCAATGTGTAGGCCTAATTTGACACGCGAGAACTTATGGGACCACACAGACAAATAAATAGTACAAAGCACGAGACGTGTCGACCATAACTCACCAGTCCTTCTTCATGACCTTGCTTAGGAGAACCTGCAACCCAAAAACGGCACTGTTAGCATTCGTACGTGGGCAAGGCATCCATCTAATGCATTTTCCGTATACTTCTCACGGCACCGGCTCATCCGGCTTGGACGCCCACCCAGCCCATAAATAGTGGGAAACGTGATATTTGCTGAACCCCCCAGATCGTGGCGGCCGCTGCAGCCGCGGCGGCGGCCCAGGGGCGGCACCCTCCAATCCGATAAAATATCGCGCAGATACGGCCGGCCTTTAAATGGGGCTCCTGCTCCCAGCTCCCTCCGGCTGACCTCGGGCCACTAACGGTGCCCGCGTACGCCAAATACGGGGAGGCGAGGCAGGTCACGCCGGCGACGAGTGTGCGCCATCCGGCGTTCCCGCGTCCGGGGCTGCTGGCGGCGGCGCTCGGCTCCCACCGGCCGGTGGTCGCCCCGAGCGGACACCATCCGGCCTGGGCACCACCGCTGGCGGGGCGGCGGCGGCGCCGGGAGGCAGCCAGGGGCCGCCCGCTCCCCGCCGGGCCGGCCAAGCGCACCGCTGTTTGTGTGCGCTGCGCCATCCCGAGGCCCGGAGGACCTCGGCGCCGGTCGAGGGCATAGGAAACCCATGGCGAGCGCGGTGTCGCATGTCACTGAGATGGAGTGCGCAGCCCACGCGGACAGCGTGCCGCCATGTCCTGAGCTGGCTGGCACGTGCGTCGCACAGCTGACACAAGCTGGGACGGCGCCCAGCCAGAGCCGTGCGCAAAACGCGGCGTCTCCGCGCGCCGCCGCCGGACAGCCCGCGGCTCGGTGCAGGGCAAAGGCGGAGGTCGCATTAGCCGCACGTGCTGACTCGGCCCGGCCACTCCCCGGGTCATGGGCGTACAATGCCGTGCTGTGTCACACCGGTCGCGGCGGGGACGGCCGCTCAACGCGACGTGGGAGGGAATGGGCTGGGGAATACCCAGCGTGACGAGTGTTCGCGTACTCCAGCGGCCGACACACAAGCCGAGTGCGCGGCTTCCTCCCACGGACCCGTCCGCAGGCAAACCGGGCTCGATTACACAGCTCGATGACGGAACGTCGGTCCGCCCTTGGCCGATACCCGGCCGACTCAAGGTCGTGGCTTCTCCAGCCCAGCGGGCCTATTCCAGAGGGCGGTTCGACGCCGGCCGCGGCGCGGCGGCCATCACTCGACGAGCCCGGACGGTGCCGACGGTCGCTGTGCAGCGCGCGGGGCGGCGCCGGTCGGCCCGTGCGCCGCCGGCGGCGCACAGTCGGAGCATGACTGGCGGCCGCCGCGAACAGCGCCGGTTGGCACACGCGCCGCAGACGAGACGACCCGCTCGACCGCGACGCTGCGACACGGGCGCGGACGGCGCCGCTGGCAGCGGCACGCGACGCGTCGCCGCGGCGGCGGCGACCGCCCGGACCGGGCGTCTCATCTTCATATTAACGAGCCGGGCGGCGCTGCCGCTGCCATCTGGAGGCGCCGAGGGCGGGCGGGCGGCGCTGCAGCGCGGGCGGGTCCGGCGCCGGCCAGCGCGGCGACGCCCCGGCCGACGGCCACCCGCCGTCGCCGCCGCCGCGCGGGTCTGACCCACATCCGCGACGCGGCGGCACGGCGGTGGGCGACGTCGTGCGTGCGTGCGAGCCGGCGCTGCGCTGCGCGCACGCACCGGCGCCGTCACCGACGGTCGGCGCTGTTTGCTCTGGCACCGGGCAGCCTTGGCGGCGCGGATGGTGCGCCAAACCAGCTGAATCACGGCCGAGCAAAATGCAAATATGAGAGAATCTGCTGGCGGCGCGGCGTGGCGCCGGCGGCCGCCCACGCCGCGCTGTCGCCGCCGCCGCCCGACACGAGCGGCGGCGCCGGGCCCGGGCCGTGCCGGCGGGGCGACGGGCCCGGGCACGGGTCGAGCCAGGCCGCGGCCGTGCCGTGACTAAAGGCCATCCCGACGGCGGCGCGAGCCCGACACGAGCCGACCGCCGGCCAGGACGCGGCGGCAGTGGCGGCGCGGCACGACAGCCGCCTGGGCGGTCCCGGCGCCGCCAGGCCTTGAGTGCCGCTCTTCAGCCCCCGCTCGCCCTCGTGTCCGCCCCACATCCTCTCGCGCGCGCGCGCTGGCTGGCTGCGAGGCGGCGTCTCGAGCCGAGCGAGCCGAGAAAAACGTCGTCGCGCCGCAGGCTGCTCGGGAGCGCGGATGGGCGCGTGGTACTCAGCCGCTGTCATCAGGGCGCCGTAGCTACCAGCCAGACACGACCAGGGGATGGACCGTGACCCACTGCGCAAGGGATGGCGACACGGCTCAGACCCAGCCCTCTGCCGACCAAGCGTCAGCTTCAGGCAATACCGCTGCCTTGCACATTGGGGTAGTGCCCTGCTAGCAGGCAGTGATGAACTCAGCCACCCAAACAGTTACGCATGCCTCCTCACCCTTTTCATTAAAATCAGTCACGGTGTTGCATAAGATTTCCTTGTCCGCGCTTTCCGAACGTTTTTAAACGCTGAGGGGTAAAATGGCACCTGAACAGCACAATTTACACATTTGTCCGCGGACAACGAACATATGCTATCGTCCCGCACGTCGCTAAAGCACGCGTCCATAAAAAGCAGCGCCGCCTTTTTGCAAAAAGCCTACGGAGCACTTGCTATTCATGCAATCGGCGACGGTCATTTAATGGATGCATTCCGCTTGTCGCCGCCGCGGCTCGGCAAGACTGCAGCTGGCCCGGGGGGCTGAAACTGCTCGCACCTAATGGCATGCACACCGACGGTCTGGACATTCCAGGACCGCCTGTGCAGTCGACCGTCCCGCTCTTGTCGCCCGTTAATGGCCTCTGAGAGACGGACTGCACCCAGCGAGCCAGTGCCGGCGAGGCCCCCGGCCTTGCACAATCCGGGAAAGAATGCCGCTATGGCGGTGGCCCCTCAGTCGGCGCGACATCTCATTCCTCCCCCCGCTGCCAATAACGTCGGAGACCCAACACGCTTCCATTTGTCTCTGCCATCCGGGGCTGAGCCTCGGGCCGGAATGGAGGCGAGTAACACGGCTCGGCCCGGGTGGCTACACGGTCTCTCCCGGACGGAGGAGACGCCCGCGTCAAACCGCCGGCTGCGAGGAGCCGGCGACGGCACCGCGCGTGCGTGCGCGCTCACTCCCGGGCGCCTCCGATCCGGAGAACTGATAAAATCGGGGCAGGGGCCGTGTAAAAAATCTAAGTCAATTATTGCCCACTAAACGACGACTGGAATCGGATCAGAATGATAGACACGGGTTGTATTGTGTCCGGGTAATAGGCCGTAACGCGGACAGAGTGGATATATTGTGCGCCCTCAGCCGCCGCTGTAGGTACAGCTTCAGCCTGTCGAACCCGCAGGGCCCAAGCACACCGACCTCCAAACCAGAGCCGACGCGAGTCGCCTCGGCAGTCGTCCGTCACGAGCCGGCAGGCGCGACACGCCGCGTTTGTCCCTACACGGATCAGAAGGGCGTGAGGCGTCGGGCGACAACCCAGCTAATGCACCATACCGGACCCCGAGCGGCCGGCATTCTTGGCAAGGTCAGCCGGCCGGCCTCGGCGCAACAGGCGTCATGAGCCCGACCGGTGCCGGCACCGGTGCAGGCGCAGGGTGGGAGGTGCAGTCGCAGCGTGGGCGGTGCCGCCGCCAGAAGCGGACGGTGTCGCGCCCGCCGCCGGCCGGCGACCGGGTCTCAGGCACGGGTCGGCCGCAGCCGCCGCCGCCGCCGCCGCCGCCGCCGCCGCCGCGCCGGCCGCGCGCCGTTTTTTGCGCCGCCGCCGCGTGCCCATTAGCTATTCAGTTATTTGTTGTGGGCCGGCCGGTAAAGCGCGGACCAGGGGCGGCCGACATCTATCAGAGGCCGACACTATCGCCGCCTGGATCCGCCGGGCATGCATCAATACTGTCACAACAGTGCGACGCGTCGACGCGTTCGCGCTGGCCGCCGCAAGGCCCAAGAGGGGGGCAGCCTGCCTCGCCCGGTCGCGCCCAGGAGCCGGCGCTGTGCTGGTGCGGTCTGGCACAGCGCTGTGCCCGACCAATCAAGGCCAGAAACAGCGCCAGGGCTCCGGTGCCGATTTCGTGTGGTGCGGCCGAGTTCTAGCGCTGACTCCATCCCGTCGTTAAAATGACGGATGTCATGCATACACAAGCTTTTCAGCAAGGTTCAACAGGCGTGCCGTTGTTTTAGACGTCGTGTTCCGGGCATTTCAATGAACTTCGGAAATTCCGCGTAGTCGTCTTCCGTCTCCCAGTCGTTGGCCGTTGTCCTACAGTCATACGGAGACTCAGCATCCCATGGACCTTGCATCCAGGGTTATTTTTTGCCGAGAACCTCACAGGGTGATGAGAGATGAACAAAAAATCACTTGACTCAAATAGCTGGAGGGAATGGCGGCAAAACATGCGTTAGTAATCTGAAAAACCCCACATTTCTTTTAATACCGACGAGCGAGTTAAAAAGCCTTGCCTACATAGCCATCAAAGACCGATCAAAGTTTCGGTGATCAGCCCGCAGATGCCGATGAAATAAATAAAACTGTCAAGTATGCCATTTCGTCGGAGCGCTTCCCAGGCTACCCGATCAAGGCTCAGACCTTGGCGTGTTACCCCTTCGTGTCTCGTGAGAAGGGATAATCCATACATTTGCAGTTGGAACTTTTGTCATTATAACTTCTTGTTGCGAAGACAGCCAACCTTTGATATACACGAAGGTGCTGCTTCAGTGGAGGTATCTCAAGCGATCGATGAGATATATTTTTAAAATGCTGGCACTTTCGACAGCGTTACAGTCTAGTGGTATCACCACTTGTATCACTCGTGACCATGAGCACTGCTTTGAAACGTCGAGCATCTGCATAACTAGTCCTCACAATTGCTGACATCTTTGGTTAACCAACATCTACCGGTATATTGAAGGCAGGTTATGAAACCAGCGTAAGAACTCCTAATGCCGAAAAACCAAGAGCTCAGGGTGGTCCCTGCTCACATCATGTCCGGGCTTTTCATGGCGTTCAGCTATGAAGACCTCTGCGGTACCAACATGAGGCATTCCACGACTGGATTTGCCAGCAACACAGCTGGGCTCAAACCAGTGTCTTCCACAGCCGGGGCACAAAGCCATACTGCGCAGAGAGCCAATTGCGCCTTAAACAAGACCGAACATTTACAGAGCACCTGCCGCCTGTGCCCAACGCGACCGAGCCCGGGTTTTACGACCAAGTGATTTAGTTGTTTTAGACTGCATGATTTGTTTGTTTTACGACCACCTGGATTCGTCGTTTTTGTGGCTCGCGCGACCGCTCCGGTCATTAGCATGGACGCCTCTCATCCTTGATACCAACGCGAACAGCAGCAGCCGGCCGTGCTCAACGCCGCATACACACCAAGTCGCGTGCGATTCCTGGCAAATGCGAAAAAACACCTCGACAGCATCCGGTGTGAACTTCGCGAAAGGCAACGCCGCGATCGGCGAGAGCTGCGATCTGTCTACCAGACGGATCATGTCTCCAGTAAAGGCCTCGTGGTCAGGGTTCCCGCGAAGCGAACTGATGAAGCCGAGATTGAAAGCACGACGATCTGCGCCACGAACCTTGAACCCCACTCACAGCTCTAAAAAACGCACCAAAACTGCACTAAAACTGAACGGCGCAAGGGCGTGCCCTCTGTAACTAGCCCCGCGATGGCCGGAGCACACCGTTAGCCGGCGCGCGTGAGGAGCGCGGCATGCCAGCCGGCTGTTCTCGGATCCCGCCAGAGCCGGCCGTCAGGTCCCGCCGACCGCAGACACGGTCTCACGCCGCCCCGGCCGAATTCGGCGCCGGCGGCGTGGCGCACCGCCGACGCACGCCGAGGTCACGCGTCACGTGACACTGCAGCGCAGAGGGCAGCTCCGCGCGGGGAGGTCAGCTGGCCGGTGCGGCTGCCGAGCCACCAGGTCGCCGTCGGCGCCGCGCACACCAGCCGTTCCGGCTCGGGCTTCCCGTCCGCCTTTGAACAGACGGCGCGCACGGCGAGCGAGACGGACTGCAGCGGCGCGGCGGCTGGAGTGTAGCCTGGGGACGACGCGGCGGCACGACGCGGCCCTCTCGACCATGGCGGAGAGGCGCGCCGCCCGTCTCGCGCGCCGGCTGAAGACTCTCCAGCCATGGACTCTGGCCGATCGAACGCGATCGAGCTGTCCGCGCTGCTCAAACAGGTGGTGAGCGGCCTCGCCGCGCCGAGCGGCGCCGGGCTCGGCCGCTGAATGAAGTCACCGGCCAACTCGCGGTCGCAGCCAGAGGTCACCGCCGCTACGCGACGGCGCCGGCCGCCGGCCAGCCCCGCCAATGAATGAAGCCACTGGTGCGCGCCGGGGTAACACAGGCGGAGGCACACGCCATCTGAGGTCGTCATCTCACAACGCCGAACCCCAAAAGTCGGTCAATCCGCGGGTGCAGGTGCGTGCAACCATGCACCCACTCTCGGTCACATTTCGGTGGATGCACGTCTCATGCATAACCGGTCACGAATCAATTAATCCAATTTTAAACAAAGAAGCTATGGCGGGCTGCGCATACATGCATAATTACTGAAACAGCGCATAAAGGAGCCTGAGACTCCATCGATCAGCGCCAAACGGAACAGCTGACAGACTGAGCTAAAGCTGAGCGATTGCAGCCTATTTCTGGCAGACTGCTACACGGCCGGAACGGGTAAGCCGAACGGCAGCCGACGCTGTGCACCGCGTGTACGCACTGCCTGTCAGGGGACATCCGCCAAGCGTTCAACAAAAGACGAGACCCGTCAAGGCCAAGACCAACCACCGGCACTAGGCAGTAAAAGGAGCCGGGTCGGGATTCAAGTGAAGACGGCTGAAACCAGTGCGCATTGGCGGCACTACCAGGCACTCCCAAAACATGCCCAATCGCAGCGCAGCGAGGAGAAGCCCGGGATCCGGCGTCTCGTCAGTCGGTCGCCTTCCTTCGCGCCCGCGCTGCCGCCAGCCTGCGACCTCGCCGCCCGGCCCTCGCCACAGCGGCAGCGCACGAGGGCCACACGTGGGCCACGTGCGCCGCCGGCGGCGCGTCACGCGGCGCGTGTTTACCGTGGCGGCTGCCTCTCCGGGCCGCCGTCGGCCGCGGCTCGAGTGTAACAAATTAATCCGACCGTGATGGCCCATTCGATAGGCTGGCTATCAATGCCAGCGATCAGGCGGAGGGGCGGCGGACTTTGCACGCGCCGAGTTATGCCCCCACCCGCTGGGCGCCCGCTCGTCACGTGCCAGGCGCCCAGCCAGGTCAGGGGTGGGATCGGGACCTGGTGCAGGATACCCGGCAGGTGAGGAACGGCATTCGTATCAGGCGCACGTCGGGTCCAGATCCCATACCTTCCCAGCCGAGGATCTGTGTCAGATCCTGATCACACCCCTCACCAGCACGGCGTCTTGTTTCAGCTCCGGATCCCGCACCTGCCCAGCCCGGAGACCCGTGTCACGTTCACATCCAGCTCCTGAACGACCCGAGGATGTGTGTTGGATCGCAATCCTAAGCCAGCCCCGGTCGCGTGTCGGAGAGTCGCATGCCACCGCTGACCCAACTCAGCTCCTGCACCAGATCCTGACCTATTGACAAGCGATACGGTAAAGGTAGGAAGCATGGGAAGGGACGGAGGTTTACAACAGCCAGCTTCAGACTCGAGGTAGGCCGGCGTCGGTGTCAGCAGCTCAGCGAAATCTCGGGCTCACAACCAAACTGTTCCATACACGATTACATCAGTGCTACGAGCCAATAGCGTCACAGGAATGGAAACAAGGCACCAGTCCAAACATGATGCCAACTGAGGAATCGCTGAAGACTGGGCAGTTGATCTTAATATATGTCAGTAAAAACCAACATTACCAGTAGTTATAACACGTCTTCTCCGATCCACGAGTACACGAGAGGCCGCGACAACTCGAGGTGCATGGAATCTTCTGAATGCGACATATTTCTAAGTGGCAATCCGGTTTACGTAAGCAGTATGCCAACAACGCATACCTTAAGCAAGCCATGGAAAGCACTCGCGGAAGCGGTGCACGAGGCGACCGCATGTATCTGGTTATCGCATTAATAAGCTGCCAGAGGCTTACCCTCCACAAGCGAGGGCATTCCAGCCACGGTACCACATCCATGCCGCGGACGGCAGGCACGAACACGGCACGGTTGGCTTCAGATTTTTCTGGCACGGTTTGACGGAATGCTCACATGTTCGCGATCCGTAGCTTTTACACGGGGCGTTGCGTCTTACAAGCTTGGCCTAGATCACGCGATTGAAACAGGAAATTCCATCAACCTTTCCACCGATAAACGATTCCCAGCGGGAGACAAACTGAAATTAGACCGAGACCGCAAACGCGACGCCCAGCCGTAGAAAGCAGCAGAAAAACCGATGCCAGTGGAGGTGGAGGGCGGCCGGGAGCGCATCTCGGTGACGCACGGCGCAGGACAGCGAGAGGGAGCCGAAAACAATGGTGGCTGCCGGCAACGGCTGCCGGCAGCGGCGGCGGCGGCGGCGGCGGCGGCGGCGTCAGGCGAGGCGCCGGGGCGGACGCCTCCCGCCGGGCGCCGCCCGGAGAGGCGACGCGCCTGCCATCTGCCGGCAGCAGCGGCAGGCTGCCGCCAGGGCGGCTGGCTGCCCGGCGCGCGCGGAACAGATGGACGGATGGACGAACGGACGGCGAAAGGCGACGCCGCCCACGGCGCTGGAGCGGCCGTGCCGCCGTCGCTCTGCTGCACGCCACTGCTGCGGCTGGCCGTGCGCGTCCAATTGGATTATTTCCTCTCGGAATGCCGCCGACGGGCCGCGCGGCTGTTGGCCTTTTGGCCCCGCGCCTCCGGAAGATCGGTTTTTATCGGATTTTTATATCACCATCAAAATCAACAACAACTTGGAAACCTCAAGGAGGAGGGATAAATTCAGGTACTTTGCATTATAACCAGCCGCAATCCTACAAAATAGTGAGACACCAAGTTACTCCTCTATTCATCCGACAAATCGCAGCATTCTTGCGGCGCAGCGGGCGTGACTTTTATGAAATCCTATTTCACGCCGGCTGTCTCGGTCCGAGCCAGAGTGCCCCAGTTGGCGGCGCGAGCGTCGAGGACTCCCCGGCCTCGGATCTCCCCGGACGCTCCACGGCTCATCGACGACCACCGCTGTCCCAGTCACATTACCCGGCCCGTCACCGTAAGTGGGGTTAAAATGTGGGCCAAATGAGGGCAGTCGGCGGGGTGCCATACCGCGGAGCCGGAGACTGCAGGGAGCCGGCTGGTGTCCCGAGACTGCACGGCCGAATAACAGGCTAACACCACGGCCGCCCGCCGCGCCGCCGCCGAGCGCGAGAGAACGGTTACGAACGCACTGGAACAGACAGCGACGCAAGCGTCCCATGAGTGCCAAGTGGAGCAGTGTGTCGCGATGCACGCGGCTGTCGACTGTTTGGAAGGTGCCCACATCGCCACTGCACGTGTGTTTTTCCACTTACCACTCAACAGCTATTTGGACGGTCCAGGCATGAGGCAATATTTCGTTAGCCACGTGCGTCTAAAAACCGTAGGATGCTGTCAAAACGAGCCGGGGGTTGGCAAAAAAATGTCGGCAAAAAACTCCCGTCTCCAGGGTGGCCGATAGCTATCAGCGCCAAATCTCGGCTCCCATCTCTCCCAACGCACGGTCTGGGCCGGTCAATTGGGTCAATTAATAACCGGGCTCGGGTCTCCCACGCGACGCGGCGCAGACTCCGCCACGCTCCTCCTCTTGGGCCCGACCGAGTCGCGACGTTTCTGTCCAGACCTCTGCACCAACAAAGTCACGAACGCGACGCCCGGCCATGACAAACCGCGACGTCGGAGCCCCGGGCGCGCTGGTCATCCGGGCGGTCCCTCCGTGACCTCCCGCAGTCGGAAACGGCGGCCAGTCACGTGACGGCCAGGCCACAGGAGCCACGCCCCCGCACCTGCCGGCCGAGACGTCGCCGGCAGACGGCGGCCAGGTGGCGGCCGCCCCGCAAACCCAGACAAATTACCCGTATAAAGCGCGCCGACGCCGGCGCAAAAAGGCCGCCGCGCCGGCCAATCCCCGCGCGGACACGCGACGCGGGCGACGGCGCCGCGGCCAGACGAGGGCGCGTCCCGGCGGGCCGCCTTTACGGCCGCCCCGACAGCTATACAGCCGTCCAGCCGGCCGGCCGGCGCAAGACGCGCCGATTATTTGTTTACGACAGCGGCGCCGAGAGAGACGTCATTGGCGCGCCATAAAACGCGCATCGCGTCACGGTCGCGTCGCGGCCACCGCCGCCGCGAGGCGCACCGCGTGCGCGCGCACGGCGACACGTGCGCGCACGTGCGGTCCGGCCGTGTCGCCAGACACGTCGCGCCGGCGGCGGGTGGCGACACGCGCGGTTCTTTCGACCGCCCAGGTAGACAGACGGCGCGGAGAGCGGCGTGACCCCGGCCAGTCGCCGCGGTCGGCGCAGCGTCGGTCTGCCGCGTGGGAGCGCGAGACCTGGAGGAACGCTCGCCGCCGGCCCGGCATGCGGGGCAAGACGCGCAGGAGGCTGTCGAGCACGGGAGGCTCCTGGGTGCGGGGGGCTGTCACGCCCGGGAACTGCCGCGCTTGAGAAGCTGTCCGGCGTAAGGCGTGGTCAGGCTCCGGAAGCTGCCGCGCTTGAGAAGCTGCCCGGCGTAAGGGGTGGTCACGCTCGGGAACTGCCGCGCTTGAGAAGCTGTCTGGCGTAAGGCGTGGTCAGGCTCGGGAACTACCGCGCTTGAGAAGCTGTCCGGCGTAAGGGGTGGTCAGGCTCGGGAAGCTGCCGCGCTTGAGAAGCTGTCAGGCGTAAGGCGTGGTCAGGCTCGGGAAGCTGCCGCGCTTGAGAAGCTGTCCGGCGTAAGGCGTGGTCAGGCTCGGGAAGCTGCCGCGCTTGAGAAGCTGTCCGGCGTAAGGCGTGGTCAGGCTTGGGAAGCTGCCGCGCTTGAGAAGCTGTCCGGCGTAAGGCGTGGTCGGGCTCGGGACGATGCCGGGTGCCGAACACTGCCCCGCTTGTGAAGCTATCAGGAGCGACACATTACGATCCTTGTCAAGCTGTCTGTAGCGGGGACTGTCAGCCTGGAGAAGCTTTGTGATGCGGAGGCTATCACAGCCGGGGCGCTGTTTGTTGCAGGAGGATGTATTGGGGAGGAGGACCATATTCGGGAGGATGTCTTGGGGAGGAGGACCATATTCGGGACGATGTCTTGGGGAGGAGGACCATATTCGGGAGGATGTCTTGGGGAGGAGGACCATATTCGGGAGGATGTCTTGGGGAGGAGGACCATATTCGGGAGGATGTCTTGGGGAGGAGGACCATATTCGGGAGGATGTCTTGGGGAGGAGGACCATATTCGGGAGGATGTCTTGGGGAGGAGGACCATATTCGGGAGGATGTCTTGGGGAGGAGGACCATATTCGGGAGGATGTCTTGGGGAGGAGGACCATATTCGGGAGGATGTCTTGGGGAGGAGGACCATATTCGGGAGGATGTCTTGGGGAGGAGGACCATATTCGGGAGGATGTCTTGGGGAGGAGGATGTCTCCTGAGGGAGGCTGTCGTACCAGAGAAGCGGCCACATTCGGCACGATGTCTGGTGAAGGCAGCTGTCCCACTCCGGTGCCTGTCTGGTGCGGGCGGCTGTCACACCCCGGTGCCTGTCTGGTGCGGGCGGCTGTCACACCCCGGTGCCTGTCTGGTGAAGGCGGCTGTCACCCTCGGGTGCCTGTCTGGTGCGGGCGGCTGTCACATCTGGTGCCTGTCTGGTGCGGGCGGCTGTCACCCTCGGGTGCCTGTCTGGTGCGGGCGGCTGTCACATCAGGTGCCTGTCTGGTGAAGGCGGCTGTCACCCTCGGGTGCCTGTCTGGTGCGGGCGGCTGTCACATCAGGTGCCTGTCTGGTGCGGGCGGCTGTCACCTTCGGGTGCCTGTCTGGTGCGGGCGGCTGTCACCCTCGGGTGCCTGTCTGGTGCGGGCGGCTGTCACATCAGGTGCCTGTCTGGTGCGGGCGGCTGTCACATCAGGTGCCTGTCTGGTGCGGGCGGCTGTCACATCAGGTGCCTGTCTGATGCGGGCGGCTGTCACATCAGGTGCCTGTCTGGTGAAGGCGGCTGTCACCCTCGGGTGCCTGTCGGGTGCGGGCGGCTGTCACATCAGGTGCCTGTCTGGTGCGGGCGGCTGTCACACTCGGGAAGCCGCCAAGCGCACATCGCCAGCGCCGCATCAATCCGTTTTTGCCGGCGGCCCCGAGTCGACCGCGCTGTCGCCGGGTTTTTCTCGGCCAAGACGGATCGGCTGCGGCCGTTTGAATTAGACTGAACAGAGTGGCCGCCGCCGGACGGACCGCCACGCATTCCTCTGCCACCGAGCGGGCCGCGCGCGCGCGCACGGCAAACACCTCCCGTACAACTTTCGCACATAAAACGAACGCCATTACGGTGCGGATGATGTATGGACGCGGCAGCGCGGACGGGGTATCGGTAAACAGGACGAGCGGTCCGCCGTTCTCACGTCGGTCACCGCCGCCGCCATTTGTCACCGACCCGGTGCGCATTGTTTACGCACCTGTCCGCGGCGCTTTTTGCCGCGGGCGGCGCCGCGGCGACGGCGCGGAGTCCGCGTCACGTGGTTTCATTAGCGGCGCGCGGTGCCGTCCGCGCCGCATTTGCATGCGGCGCGGTTCCCACGTCCGCGGCAGCGGCGCGCGCGCGTGGCCGCCTCGAATTCCGCGCGACCCTCGGCGTCGGGGAGCCACCAGCCGCACACGCCACTACAAATTATTTATTATCATTAGTCTGATTACCGGTCTTTGTCGCGAACGATTAATTGCCCAATAAAGGCGGCCGGCGCGGCCGCTTTGGAGACGGGCCTGTGGATTTTCGGCCGAGTCATTAGTGACAGCGGCGTGCACGATTCACGAGCGGGTCGGTGGGAGGGGGGTTTTTACCGGCGCCGGCCGCCAATCGACGATAAATGGCCGCGCCGTGCCCGGGTCGCCGCGACCGGCGCGGGGCGACACGCCTGATGTGGCGCGGCCGCGGCGGATGCGGCGCGCGGGCGGCGCCGCCTGTTTACGCGCGCTTTTAAAGAGCTGTGGCGCGAGGCCCGCTGAGACAAAGGCTGGGCGCGCCCCCCTGCCGGCCGTTCCCCGGCCTCCTCTCGCCGCCGGCCGGACGTTCCTGTGCGGCGGAAGCGGCGGCCGGTCGCCGGGACCACCCGGCCGAGGCGGCAGCCCGGGCCGGCGGCCTGCAGCGCCGCATGCACATCGATCGCGGCCGGACGTGGCGCGATGACCGGCAGTTCCGCGCCGATAGATCGCTCAGCGAGGCCGCTATGACAGCGCGTCGGCGGCACTGCAGGCGACTGCGCGCGCCGCCCGGGCGGCACCGACCCGCTGCACGGCCCGAGAGCCGGCCGCCGCCGGCCGCACGCATACCAATGGGGCCCCGAGGCTGACCTGGCCGACCCCGGCCGACCCCACCGCCGTCGGCACGTCCCGCCTGTCCCGCGTCGCCGGCCGGCACGGCGCAAAAACGCGCCGTGTTGTCGCAGCGCGCCGGCGACAGCGCGCGGTCCACTGCGGCGCCGCCCTCCGCCTGTTTTAATTACGCGCCGCCGCTCCCGGTTAGGCATATTTTCGTCAGCGATACCATCAACCGGGTACATATATTTTAATACTAATTCTAGGGGAAAACCAACAAAACACGCCGTGGACAGTGTGCGAGCCGGCGCGGTGACAAAAAATGAATATCATTAGAGGGTCGCATACCACATGTGCCGCAACGGAGCGGGGGAGGGGGACGGGAGGACGGGCGACACGGGACCGAGCGACGGGGGTGCACTGAGCCATCGGGCCATTGAGCCGGTGCACCGGAGCGGGCGGTTCTCATTAGGATTAGGGGGCTGTACTGTTGGTGGGTTTGCATGCCTCCCTGACGGGAGTTCATGGAGTCTGATCGGCCGGCGTGCACCTCAGGAAATGGTCGGTGGTTAGCGTGAACGGCGCGAAGCAAGCATTACTGCGAACGCAGCCGCTCCATACAATGCAACAGGGGCTTCGGCCTTACCGAGTAACCACTTCCTCTCGACGGCATTCTTAAATCCTCACAGCCTTGAATACGAAGAAAGCTAGACGCCCCAGCCGGGCTCCAAAGACCCATAGAAATGCAAGATCAGTGAGAGCAAACACCACCCATCCAGAAGAGCACAGCCCTCCCCATCAAGTCACCCCGCTTCATTTCACCGGGCCGTGATCTGGAGCCCGGTCGGCGCCGGCCGATCAGTCCGTGACCACGCCCGACCGGACCGGCCGGTCGCGCCGGCCCTCTCCGTCAGCGGCCGGCGTGCCCGATGCTGAGTAGTGTGACAGGCGGGCGGGGATTAGGCGGCGCGGCGCCGGCCGTCGGAGGTGGCCGCCGGCACACCTCGATCGCCGGTTGGCGCCGCACGATCCGGCGGCGGCGCGCGCCTGTCTCCGCCTGTGCGGCCCGTGCCCCGGGGCGGGAGAAACCGACCCGGTGTGGCTGGCACGGCGCGCCGGGTCAGCCTGCAGCACGCGACCGGCGGGCAGCACTGGACCGACGGCCAGAACTCTGCCAGCCAGCAGACTGGGTCAACACAACTGGATCGGTAGGCAGTACTGGCTCAACACAGCAGGCAGGACTAGGCTCCCAACCTGTCTGGACCCCTCCCAATCAACGTGCCGCGGGGTTCAGTCAAAAATGCGCAGGCACACAAGACTCAGGTCAAATAAAGACAAAGGCTGGCGTAAAGGTTATGAAATAAAAGTTCATAACTGACAGAAACTGCGCAGTACTTCATCTGAGACTGAAACAACAGTTTCACGACGGTCGCACACCGCAACCACAACATTTGAACATGCCGACCCCAGCTCTCATACGACAGTGGCCAAACGGGTGCTTAAACACCGACAGTGCTAACACCGGGCGATCTGCACACATTGAGCGCAATCACACAAACACGTTACGAAAGGCGAACGATCAGAGCCAACAATGCCGAGCCCATCCGAGCCCACCCGAGATAGTCACTACCCGGCATTGTGTGCTGAGAGCCGCAGGCTTTGTTATGAAAGGGTGAGCCATTGTGGGCTCGTCTGCAGGTCCGCCCAAGCAGGGCGCTCCCCGCACTGCACGAGCCAGCCAGCAAAACAAACAGAGCCGGCCGACTGAGAGCCGGCGCCGGCCGGTGTCACGCGTGGACTCGGGCCTCGGCACATAAGGCGCCGCGACTCAGAGCTCCACGCCAGACGGGACACCGCGTCGCGGCCCTCGAGCCGGCCGCCACGCGTTATCGCGCCGCCAGCCCTTCCGGCACGGCGCGGCAGCTGCGGCCCCTGACGCTAATTGGGCAGGCGGGGGCGGGGAGAGGGGGGGGGGGGGTTGACCGGGCCGCCCCCGGCAGCCCATCTCTCGGTCAATCGGCCACGCCAGCCAGCTGGCCGCCGCCCGCTGACCGGTCACGGCCACGTACGCCGCCCCGCCCGCCCTCTCGCTAATGGCTGATGCAAATCTGACCGCGGCCCGAGGGGGGGGGGGGGGGCAGCTGGCGTCGGCGCCGACGGCCGCCATTGAGCGTCGGCCGGCCGTGTGAAGTGGGATAATCGGCGGCGCTGTCCGGCCGGCCGCGCCACAATGCACCCGACACGACAATCGCCCCCCAGCCGGACAGCGGTCAGCCTTTCAGCGGAGGGCGCCGGGCCGCGCAGAATGCGATTAGTTCAAGTGGCGCACACCAAAGTGGCCAGAACGGATTGCCGTCGCCGTCCAGCGCATAAATATCGTTCAGGTGGCAGATGTTAGCAGAGATAAATGGGCAAAACGCGCCGCTGGATGCCTTTATGGGCAGCAGTGTTCGCTCGGATTTGGATACAGACGTCGCGCTCGGCCGGCGCGATTGGCGAGCGCCTTTGAGCGGGCCCGCACAGCGAGCGGCTCGGGGCCGCCGTCGCCATTGTGCGCCGTCGCCGCACCACAAAGCCGACCGGCACTGCCGGCCAGCCGAACATCCACGGCACGGCGCGAATCCCAAGTGTTTTCGGAATGATGCATGGGATTACGGTGGCGGCGGCAGCGGTGGCGGCGGCAGCGGCAGCGGCGGCGGCGGCGTGGCCCCCCAGGCGCCCTCGGGCGACGCGCCCGCCGCCGTCGCCGCGCGCCGGCTCCATGTCGCCCACGCAGCCCGGCCGGCACGAGCGCCGCCGCCGGCCCGGCTGTTCTCCCCGTCCCGGATGGCCGAGCTGGGCTCTGGCGGGCGTGAGCCAGCAGGCCGGGCGGCGGGCCGCGCCCTGAGGCGGAGCTCCTGACCGCACAGCGTCATCGCTGCAGGCCGCACCGCGGGCGCGTGCTGATTGAGCGATACTGGCAGGCCGCTTCCCACGCGCTGCCGGCGCCGCCACGCACACTCGTTCCTCACAGGTCACCCATAAACGCCGCGGGGAGCGGGCCGCGGCGCCGCCTCTGTGCCGCCAAATTAAAACTTTACGAGCCGGTACAAATCGGGAAATTCTTGGGCGAATGTATGCGCGTCGTAAAGAAGGCGGTTTTGACAGTGCGGCCGGGCGAAGACTAATTGGAGCGGGCCGGTGCGGCCACCGGGGGGCGCCACCACCCCGCCGCCACCGTTGACCGCCTCCTAATTGCATCTGATACATGCGATGCAGGCTTAATAGGGCGGCGCGGCGAGCTGGCGGCCCCGGCCGATCTGATCGCGCGGGACCATAAAGTACGCGATCAGAGCTGGCCGCAAAAAGCGGCCGGGGTAGCGGCGGCGGCGGAGCGGCAGCATGGGGAGGACGGCAGCGCGGGGAGGGGCGGCTGCAGCCACCGGGCTCCCTTACACGGGCAGGGAGAGGTGCTCGGCCAACAGGCCAGCTGCAGCTACAACCCCTCGGAGACGGCTCTCCACAGCATGTCGCTGCTACACCTTGGAAAAGAGTGCGTTTTCTGTACAGGTGATGAACCGGCAAGCTAAAAGTGAAAAGTTGAGCATGGGTCTACCTATGTATATATCCAATGATATGAACACATATATACACACACATATATATATATATATATATATATATATATATATATACGAAGGCAGGATGCAGAGAGCACGTTTACAGCAGCACTGCGAGTGCAGAAGGGAGTCCTGAAGGGAAAGTCGGCACAGCCGGCTTCACGGAGGCGACAGCGGCGGGGCTCGCACGCAGTCCCTCCAACCCCGCCGATGATGAATGGACTTTACAATTACATGTCGGGAGCAAGCGAAATCGCACAGCCGGAGGAAAAAGAGTCAAAAAGGTCATTTACTACCACAGACGCCAGCGGAACTCATTAGTGAGCCATCACAATTAACGTTGGCTAATACTCCGGGAGCTCCAGTCTCTGAGGCCTCGTTTTATTTATTTTTATTTATTTAAGAAAAGCATCAACTTCATGCGACGAGGGTACAGAGAAATATCAAGTCTGCAGAACCAATGGGATCCTGCTATAATAACGCCGATCTTCGCCTCATTGGTTTGGTGTCTGCTCATTTTTTCACACAAGTAATGCTCCGCACCTCTGGCAGCCCGTTCTCCAACTATACTCAGTGCAGCGCAGCGTCGGCGCCCACGAGAGCCTCAGCAGACGCTGCACAACACTAGCTGATCATGTCCTGCATCAGCGGTGCCCGGGCGCTAGCGCCGGCTCGTGGCGTCGGCCGGTCCTCCGGCGCAACGCTGCAGCCGGCCGTGCCGCGCACGTTTCACGGCCGTACGTTTCAATAAAACACACATTAAACTGATTGAGGACGGGGTCACGGATGGAAACGGGACGTCGGCCAGTCATAATCGAGAATCAATATCGTCGGTTTCTTCAGAGCGGCTGATTGGTATGCGACGCCGACGCAGCGGTGTCGGCAGGCTGAGAGGCGGCGCCGTTGTACGGGAGGCAGGCAGGACGGGGGCGGCAGCGGCGGCAGGCTGAGAGGCGGCGCAGGTGTACGGGAGGCAGGCAGGACGGGGGCGGCGGCGGCGGCAGGCTGAGAGGCGGCGCCGGTGTACGGGAGGCAGGCAGGATGGGGGCGGCGGCGGCGGCGCAAGACGTGCTTACAAAGAGGCGCCGCACGATAAGTGCGAGCCACGCCTGGGACCCACTGCTAGACATGGCAAGCGTGCGCGCTAACACGATCCCTCTCTTCAAGTTACACTGGGCGGTTCCTTCCTTGCCAAATAAAACATCCGTGAAGAAAAGCAAGGCGGCGTTGCGTCTTGACGAAGCTCACCAGCACAGCATGTTGCGAAACGACTTTGTGAGCGTGTTATCTGTTCGCTGGTCCACGTTGGCTGCGACCCTGTAGTGTCCCTCCCCCTCCCTCTAAATGCGCCTTTGCGCACGGCCGGTTCCCTAGCAATACGAGAGCGGAGAGCCGACCAGAGGTCGGGTCGGGTCAGCCCAACAGAGCCCCGGCGAGAGGTCGGGTCGGGTCAGCCCGACGGAGAGCCGGCGAGAGGTCGGGTCGGGTCAGCCCGACGGAAAGCTGGTGAGAGGTCGGGTCGGGTCAGCCCGACAGAGAGCCGGTGAGAGGTCGGGTCGGGTCAGCCCGACGGAGAGCCGGCGAGAGGCCGGGTCAGCCCGACGGAGAGCCGGTGAGAGGTCGGGTCGGGTCGGCCCGACGGAGAGCCGGCGAGAGGTCGGGTTGGGTCAGCCCGACGGAGAGCCGGCGAGAGGCCGGGTCGGGTCAGCCCGACAAACGCCTGCTCACGACGACCGGCCACGGCCAACTTTCACGTTGGATAATTGCACGACCCCAAACAGTCTCGTTTTCTCATCTTTTAATTGGATTTCACGCCTGCCCAAACCGCGGTTGCAAAACTTGGTTAAGCTCCGAATAACTTTTGAGACGCCTTTCATCATCACATCTAAAATTGTCACACCAGCTATAACCAAGGTCTCGGCAAGTCGAGCGTAAGCCCACAGCTCGGTTCGCCGGGCAACGTGTATTCGCGGCGTACACGCAGCTTCTTACTGTCAAAGGCCCGGGGTGTCTGACGGACCGCGTCGTCGTTCCACCGCGCGGGGGGCTGCACGAGGAGGCGACTGGTGGCTCCGCCGCGCCGCCCGGACGGCGCAAGCGGACGGCGGCGACCAGCGGGACCCGGACTCAACTGCGCGGCCCGACACACCGGCCGCTGAGACCGCACGGAGCGGAGGCGGCATGCTGTCCGTCCCCCAACACTCGGCTCCAGCCGGCAGCACGGCTTCAGCCACCAACCCCGCGGCTGCGACGATCCGGCACTAGCATAGCCGGCGCGCTGGACGACTCCGGGACACGAGTCCTATCGTACGCACGGCCAACCACGGAGACCTCAGCCACGGCCAAGGCTGACCTCGCTGCTGACCGCTGACCTCGCCGCTGCTGATCGCGTCGCTGACCTGTCGTCGGCCGACGAGCCGACCGGCGAACCGAGTCCAGTTCCGGTCACCCTCCGCCCGGTAACGAGTAATGGCAGCATCAGCTAATCGGTCGGCATTGACGGCGACATTGAGCCTCGTTCTCCAAATGGTTAGCATCCTCTTAAAATGCTAATGTCGACCCCAGTCCGCCGTACAAGCGTCAGAGCAGCCGTTGTGAATGGCATATCAGATAATCTCAACTGACCACTCGAGGGGCGTTTTCAATCAGCCGGGCCTTGATCCTGGAAGGTTTAGCAACCGATCCACACGCCTGCACTTCCATGCCGCCGCCACGTTATGTAATCCATCGCATGGTGAATTTATAACACGGCGATGCCGCTTCGCAGCAAGGCAGCCGACGGGTCCTGGAAGCTCGTGTCACCTCGGGGCAGCCCCTGGCTGGCGGACCACACAGCTGCGTGGGCGACACCCGCCGGTGGCCGGAAACCACAGAGCCGTACCCGCATGATGCTCGGATTCAGGCGGGGAAGACCTCGCAAGACGCAGCCGGGAAGTGGGCCGGCCGGACGGGCGAGGCGAGGTAGGAGGGGGGAGGGGGGGGGAGCGCCCCGGTGGCCCCGTCGTTGATGCCGATAAGCGCTGACGCATTCCTCGATAGAGCGGTCGCATTCCACGCGGCGGACAATGGAGCGGCCGTGCGCGCTGTTTGCTCTGGTTCGGCACGGACGTACCGGGTGGAGGAGTGAGCGGGTCACGCCGCGGCCCGGCCCGGTCGGGGCCAGTCAGCCGCGAGCGCGCCCCATACGGCCGGTGCCGCTGCCGCCAGTGGCGCCCGGCCGGCGCTATTACCGCCGACGCTAACAAACAGCCGGCGATTTGCCGGCGCGTCAAACACAAAGGGGCGTCCTGCCGCGCCGTAACACCGCAATGATCCCCTCAGCACGGCGCTCAACACTTTATTCGGCGTCTATTCTGGTGTCGGCGATAAATCATCGCCGCGAGCAGGCGACGGGCCGACAATGCGCCGAAACGGGGGGCGTCCACTGCCGGCGGTCGGGAGGAGGCGCCGCCGGCCGGCCAGCAACAACAGCCCGCCTCCTCGGTCGGTCGGGCTGGAGCACCGACCAGCTGACCCGGGGCGCAGCCGGAGCTGGCGGCCCGACGCGCCGCCGACGGCACTTCGTGCCAGGCCGGGGCGCGGCCGCAGGTCGCCGCAGCGCCCGGTCGGGGCCGCCGCCACGCATTCGCCTAGACGCCTGCGGCGGCCACAGAATAACGGCGGACGCGGCGACGGATTCCCCGGGGGACCCGGTCCCGGCGCGCTCCAAACACCCACCTCTGACGCCGCCGCGGCGCCTGCGTCGCGTGACGGACCGCGTGCCAAGACAGGCGGCGCTGCAAATGCGGTATCGAGTGGCGTGACGGGCGTTGTGTGAATGTACGTACTGCGCTAGCCATGCAAAAGGCAACGGCGTGGGAGGAAGAGCCGGTCGGGTCCGTCGAAATGACGCCAATTCGTGACGCGCGGCTGAACACACATTGCGATGGGTTTTAGGTGAGCACTCAATGGTTGATTTGTTCCATTGACGGTTAACTCGTAACTGCGGGTTTATGGGCGTTTATTGTTTTGTATTGACTGGCTTTCCAGCAGCTAGGGCTTCTTGTCGTGGATATTCCTGTATAAGAAGCATGACCACAAATTGGCGCGGAGCGTTGGAACGAGCATAACTGTCTCATAGTGGAGTATGGTTGCAACGTAGAGTAATTCCTGATTCGTTCGCTCCTTTCCAGAATTAATCCTTACAATAAACCGGTCCTTGCTCAATTTTGCCATTACAACCCACACAACTTAATCGCATTCTCATCGTTAAGAATGCTATCACGCCAAAGCATCAGCCGTTCCCGTTAATACTTCGAACAATTCGTCAACACTTGGATGACATCCTCAAAAGGCGAAATTTTCCATTAGTGCCAGTGGACATACCAGACGAGTTACCATATCAATTCGGCGGCAGAGCAGGCGCCACGGGCGGATTAGCAGTCTGCCGCCCGGGCCTCGCTGCACGACCCAAGGCGGTGACGAGCTGATCCGCGCGGCCCTGACGGACGGATCCCGTGGGTCAGCCGCCGCCGCGCCGTCCGCCCCTCCCCTGGCGAGCCCTCCGGACGGAGGTCGGGTCTGGTGGGGCCGAGCCCAGCGCCTGCCGTAGCTGCAGCCACCGCCACGCCGTCCGCCCCTCTCCCGGTGAACCCTCCGGACGGAGGTCGGGTCTGGCGGGGCCGAGCCCGGCGTCTGCCGTAGCTGCGGCCGCCGCTCGGCCCGCCGCCCGCGCAGGCGGCCGCCACCGGACCGGCGGCGTGCCCCGGCAGCCGCCGCGGGAAGCCAGTGACCGTGGGACGAATCCGGGCCGGCGCGCGCACCGGCTCCGTTCGGAGGCGGGAGCGGCGATGTCATCAGAGCGGCTGGCGCGGCACGCGGGGGTGTGGGAGCCGGCCGGCGGCGCAGGGGGCGGCCGGGCCCGGTCGGCGCGCCCCCCGATGTGCGCCCTGGCCGGCCAGCAGCGGCGACAAACACTGCCGCCGCCGCCGTCACATTCCAGCCAAACAATGCGCCTGCTTAGCCGACCGGGCCGCTAATGGCGCCATTATGCGCACACGTCGCGAAAAACAGGCGACGACCGGTGCGTGTCGAGACACTTGCTCATCGGCCCCGGAGCGGGGGCGGAGGCGGAGGCGGGGGCCTGTCCGCCCCGCCCGGGCCGGGCCAGCCAGCTGCCGGTGGCCTCTCCCAAGACGCATGGCCCAGCCTGCAGTCTCAATCAGCCAGCACAAAGCGTCCCGAAGGTAAATCAGCGCAGTGTGTGGGCCCGGCCGGCACGGCTCCCGCGCGCGCCTTTATCCGGCCACAATGTCACCGCTGCCGGGGAAATATTTTCCTACGCGGACCGTTTTTCCAGCACGACAATGCGGAGCATAACTCTTCCGGAAGAGCTGCGGCCGGCCGACAGAGCGGCTGGTCCCACGAGCACGGCCTGGCCCAGGAGCGGGCGGCACGGCCGGCGCGCGGGGGGCGTGCGGCGTCATTGTGCACGCCACCAGGCAGCTGTGTCAACGCGGAGACAATGTGGTGTGTTCGCGCGAGGCGACGCGGCGCTCCGCCCCACTCAGCCCCCATACGAGCCTGATCGAATCCGGCGGTGGTGCGGGATGTCAGAGCAGCTTGAACTGACTTGGCTGCTGGAGGGTTGGCGTCCGGCCTGCCATGCGACGTTAGAGGTGGCGTAGAATGGCCACGGGGCGAACTCAGGCGGCATTCAGTAGCACGGTGTTTCGCTGGACCCAAACTTAGCGGTTGATCAAGGGTCGCACGCGCACACACACGCGCGTGCACATACGCTCCAAGTTGCCAGTATGGGGCGGGTATTTGAAGAACTTTTTGCGTGGAATATGACCAGGGGCGTATGCACCATTTCGCAAAGGAGAAACTACAGAAACTGTTCACTGAAGATCACAAGTTAGAATGCCGCAGGCGCGCAAAATAGGTTGCGTGGCGTGTATCAACATGACGTGTTTTCAACTTCATTACTGTACGTGTATATCTCGGCTTTTCATTGTCGCCACTTATGCACATACTTATCACCACATGTGATACTTGATAATGGGAGGGGACGTGCCTCCGGCAGATGGAATATGCCCCTGATCATGACTCAGCTACGACACGGAAAGCGCTTGCCAACGGCAACAACCATTCGAATTCGACAACTCGTGGGAGGCTTAACAATGCAATGCTTCTCAAAATGCATTGGCATGCATTTATACGCGTATACCTCACAGCAAGTTCAGGCTAACATAGGAAAAGAAGCAACAAACACGAAAGAACACATTGCCCCTGCTCTTTTGCTGTTATAATTCTACTCTACCTCTGTTGCAGGGCCGGCCTCAAGAACGTTCAGGCAGCGCATTGGACAGTGATCTAAAGTATAAGCAATGAATGGACATGGAGATCGGGTACACTGTGGACTTGTGGTAGTACTTTGTGCTCTTTATTTGGATATTCATACAATAGTTTGTACTCACTGGTCTGCCGAAGTCTGGTCATTCAAACCACTCAGAATGGATGACGCAAAATACATCGTTATTTTCATCGGACAGCTGCCCGTGCTGCTTGGAATACCGGATAGCATGCGCTGCGCACCCAGGTTGCAGTCCAGCACCACCAGTAACACAGATCTACGAACAGTTTACAATGCACTACGTCATTACCTATCACGTGTCAATGTGTCATTAACCTCGTGACTGTGGTCAGCTACCGACCGAGGTGTCCCCACTGGGCCTGGGACCCTGGAAAGCCCGATTTGGCCATCCGGCTACAAATTTAGTCCTCCAGAGGTCAAAAAACGGTACCAAGGATTACACTGGTGGAAGCACGAAGTGTTGCATGCGGTTCGTGTGGGTGGACCAAAAAAAGTAACCCAGCCGTGTGATAATGCATATGCATGTGGCTCCGCAAAGCCAGAATGAGCGTCAGCTTCGTCGAACTACTGCACCCGAGAGGAACACGCTATCCCAACACAAGTGCTACGCCTTTATAGGCGCGCGGGGTCGAAAGCTCCGAGGGTACCCTCCCGGCTTCCAGTCGACAATTGGTCACCCAGTACCTGAGTTACCATCGGGGGAAGGGGGGGAGGGGGAATCTGGCATTGTTCCGGCTTGGCACGCGGGCAGCATACCGGAAGTTTCGGCCAGATAAGGTCCCCCTAAGCGGCGTAAAAACCGCGCTCGATCCACTTAGCCTTGTCTAGCGGCGCCTCTGCCGGTGGGAATTTCCTGGGCCGACAGCAGAGGAGGGGGGGGGGGGGGGGCTTCTCATCTGCCGCCCGCGAGCGGGGAATGCTGCCGCCAGATCAGTGTACCAGGCCGAGCCGGGGCGGCGCCCAAACCGCTCAGCCAGCGCCCAGGTGGGAGCATCTGGCGCCCAGGGCGGTGGCCGCGGGGGCTGGTCACAGACAGGGCAGACGGCAGGTCACCCCGGGGAGGGACCGGCGGGTCACCACGTGGACGAGCCGGCAGGTCACCACATGAATGAGCCAGCTGGATGCCTTGGGCGAAGCTGGCAGGTGGTCACGGGCAACACAGGGAGAAGCTGAAAGGTCACTCCACCGTTGGCCCCTGGGGCTAGGCTGCACAAACGCGCAGCCCACCACAGGGAAAACTAACAGGTCATCCCGGGAAGTAAACAACAGGTCAATACGGCTAGGAATCGGCATGTCTTTTCCACGAGGAGGGGGGGGGGGGCACGGGTGGTCGTGGGTAAGAGCTCGCTTTCACACGAGGGAAACGAAATCAGCAGCGCAGGAGCTAACCCATGCTGCGTTCAGTGGTAATCAGTTCATGCTGCGTTCGGTGGCGTCCGGGTAATCATGCTGCGTTCAGCGGCGTTCAGTAAGCTAATCTCGGTCCTCGCCACCTCAAGACATTCTTTCATGCACAGACAGAGCACGAGAGAAGCACACTCTTTAAACCCCAGCTTTCATACAGTTCTAAACCAGCAATGCGATTCTACAAAGGAAAAAAAATGTTCGTTAACACTGGTGTGGTGCCAGCTAGGAACACTTACAAATCACGCTGCAATATTCCGTTGCGTAATATACCAAATCTCAAGTGCTCTGTCGCCACACAACGCACCCCACCTTTCATGTTACGGCAAATACGCGGTGACTTGGCCGAAAAATCAGCATCGAAGTGCACTTGATGCGCGCGCTAGTGTTTTTGCAGCCAGCTTCGTCACGACTTCGACCCCGCTTCAGAGAGCAAGCAACTGGCGGCCTGGTCTCTCCTGTTCAGCGCTCATCGCCGCAGGAGCTCATATCGGTGACCGGCCCGTCGCCACGGCCGCAGCGGAAACGCTCCACCGGCTATTTGAGACACGAAACCCGAGAATTCACGCGGACCGCGCGCGCTTGTAGTCCGCCATGTTTCCGCTAGGCATACTGGCACACCACCATTGTGGAAAACGACGCAAAGTGAAAACCTGAGATGATTTAAGTCCTATACCGCAGGTGACCGGTTCATAAAGGTTACATTCAGTGGTCAGAAACTTGATTTCTCCAAACAACTTGTTACTTTCTGATCGCCGCGCGCGACTTTCCCGCACGTTAGCGCACTAACAGTGTTGAAACTTTTGATAGCCACGCACACTGCCGTGTTCGAATCTTTAAAAATGCCTGTCCAACACATTCCCAATTGTTTCAACGTGAAATACATCACGCGCTTGATATGAAAGTCGCATATACGTCACCCACAGCTGCGTCCGTAATATACAGCGAGGCAACTAAAGTGATGTTTTCGGATACTGGAGTGTAATATCGCACGATATCGCGAAACCGACAGACCGGGCAATGCGGAACCGTGGAGCCGTATTGTACTATTTACTGCAATCCTACAGACCAATTGATTGCAACCGTCATGCGCCCAAAAATACTTCGCTAAGCTGTCGATAGCATAACCAATCCCAAATTAATTCGTTGCATCGATCGAAATTGATGCGCATTTCCAACACCAAGGTCCATTAACATTTGAGCAATCTCATTGGAAAATTTGAGCTGGAACGCTCAAATGCCAGCCCCACTCTGCCTGTCAAATTCACGGTCACAGCTGTAACCGCGCTGGAAGATGGAGATATAACTATAATTACAAATTCGTGTGGGTTTCCAAAGGTGGTGGACTCCGTTGGTGTATGTTCTGGTGCCTTCTACATGGTAATAATACTCATACCTCTGTCATTTCGCTTGCCTCGCGTGAACAGTCTCTCAATGGTTTCCAAAGCGCATGCGTTTTTTGATGCGCCATGTTGTCCCCATGCCTGAGTGGGTCGAAACTATATCTAAAAACGTCACTGTGGCTGGAGCCGGAGCCAACTTGTTCAGACAAAAAGCAACTCCGCCTCTTTGCTTGTACAAATACACATGAGTCACGACCATCGCGACGAACCTACTCGAACACGTCACCTCTCGGCGTTATTAGACCTGTGGTTCATTTATCGTGAACTAACCACAAACACTACTCATTTCCTGAATATCCACTAAAAGATAACGCTGAACGCATCCTCGTGTCCGGGGCTCAACGAGGCACTCGGCTGCTGAGGTCATTTGAAGTCGCCTGCCCCTCATCCTGATCGGAAGGGTTGACAGCGTGGGGGATCGAGTACCACAACCTTGTGAATGCTGCATTACATTTCATTCCATTTCATTGCTGCAGGTAGAGGAAGCACTAACTGTTTGAAACCATAACTCACCTTTTTTAGCGGTACTTTTAAGGCGACAATTCTTGTGCCTTCAATGACTGATCCGCAGTTGCTGTAGTCCATCCACCTGTCCAAAATGACGCATACGTTACCAAACGAGATAACTCACGCGTCATGCGCTTCACTGGTGTCATCGCAGTCGCCTGCTTAAGGGAATATCTGTGCTGTCACAACATGCCTGCTGCTCAAAGCGGTACGTTTAATGGTCTACTCATTTGAACTTCCCGCGACGGATACATATATTTGGTATCTAAATTCCACACTAATATCGTCTTCTGTCCTTCGGCTCAACTGTGGCTCTGGCGTTACGACTGATCACCGTAGAACAGTATATTTAGTCCATCATTTACGGTGATACATCAACCGATGGCAAACATACGTTGAAAGAAACGGGACAACCAATCATAGACAACGGCCATTCGCTTCGAGATAACACCTCGTGGAACTGCTTACAAGGCCTTGGTGATGCGGAAACAGTACGCTAAGCTTCGAACGCTCTATGCAGACTCGCGAAGGACTTCACCACGAGGCGTAAAACTATGGTACACGAGACATCTATCGACCATTCTCACAACTACCAGTTCATTCGAAACGCCTTCAACATCCGAGACCTCTTTAAAAGTATGCCGTCGTGTTCATCCATTTCCGGATGCGCAAAACCGGCGGCATCTTTTTAAAGATCCTATCCAAACTTTCTGAATGGATGGGCTTTTGGAGAACCGAAGCTCATGCTAAGCAGCGTTGTTGCGGGGGCGCCGAACGCCACCACCCGACGGCGCGGTGTCGATCGGATGGTACGAACTAATCAGGTGGCTTTAGGTCGACGCATTGACATAAAGCGTAGTGAAAATCGCGGTCCGCGCAAAATTATGCAACCTGCGACCATCTGGAGCGCAAATATGATCCATTCCAAGCATAGGAAATAATTATCCCTGTGTCGACTGGACTTATTGAATTAGCGCAACACGTAATTACTTATTGAGTGATTACCCTGACACATAGCTCCCTGAGACGGCAAATAGAAGTCTGCTTTCTTGTCCGGATAGTTTTGGTATAATACAATGTATGCAATAGATAAACATATTTTATTTTCTGTCAGTCAGGGTCAATTTCGTTACACGATGAAAGATCAGGTCACCAACAGGGGGCATGTGGGGTATCATAACAAATGACGAAACGGAATGATCTGCATCTGCACATACATGACAAACCGGCCAGTCTAGAACATTTCCTAAACTGAGTCCCGCAAACCAGGCTGTTAGAGCTCACAAAAGATCCTGTGGCTAAAAAGGTATAAAATTCCAAAGAAATGATCTGGCCTGGCCTCCAACTGAGCCCGCACTGACTCCTAAAAACCTTAATTACTCTGTTTTTGGTCCCGGATAGACACACAAATTGACGCACAATTCAGTGCAAAAAGTAAGCAATATAATTGTGAATCATTTTGCAACCAAGGTTGGCTGCAGTTAGCTGGCTTTTGAGGCGGCACTGGCCAGCCCGGCGCCAGTGGCTCGCCGGCTGGCCGACTTTGTGACCCGAACCTTGTCTCATAAAGCGGAAACACGAACCTGCGCACCTTGATCAGAATCACGTCAACCCATATATTAGAAACAGCCCACACTGTCTGCACGTAATGATCATTAATGCCTCAAATATTGAAATATCACATAAAATGGGCTCGTTCCTGGATGTATTCTTACGCGCCGTGATTAGAAAGTGCTCCGGTTCGTTTCTTACCTTATTCTGAAACTAGGCCAAGGTGACCTCAAAAAAGGTTTCAATTTTTTAGTGTGTGGGGGATGAACATTTCCCGTTTCTTCAACAAATCAAAATAAATGTAGGGCTATCCCAACAGCAAAAGCGATTTTCAAGGTCTAACAGATCTTAGGCAACTTCTGAAAGGCCTATGGGAATATCCGCATGATGGCAAAGATGGCTATCTATTCATTGCGAGCGGACCAAACGTAAAATGTCTTCTAGAACTCAACCCGAATCCTGCGTTCATAGTCGCCACACTGACTACATATTCGGTAGAATCGCTCGACTGCTCAAGTCAGGCGGCTATTCCAAAGAATGCACAAACAAACCGCTTAACGTTAGAGCCATGGCAAGACGTGTGAGATGCGACATTGACATACGACCGCTCTATCTTATAACTAACAAAGTTACTTGTCAATTATACTCATGCAGGAATTTCTCAACACGACAACATGGCAACAACAATGGTCAGCGGAGAGGATTTATGCGTCCCAAGCCCTTGTGAACATTTTGTTTGCATTTTTGAACAGACCCCCTCCCCCTCCCCACGGCCGGCTATCCTGGTCGCTGCTGCCAGCCGATCAATCGGAGGCAGTCCGGCCTGCAGGGTGGCCGGCAGATAATTTTGCTTCAAATCATTTAATACTGTTTTGCACACTTCAAGCTGTGGACGGAGCCACGTCTGTCGCCAGATCAAAACCTGGCCTCACATTGGGATCATGTAGCCGTTCAGGCCTAGAGGAGTGTCAAATCGTGGGGCAAAGGCGCGGGAATATTTTCTGGCTGGAGAAACTCTAACAAGAGGCCATCTCACCAGCACCACTCTTGGACTTTGCTGCCACTTTAGTATGGTTCTGGTGCGGGCAGAAATTTTGTTCGGCGTTGGTTTAAAGCTGTACGAGCATAATCACGGCTCGGTGCTAAACTGTCCCGAAGCTTTCAAACTATTCAGAATTTGTGTTCCTTATAACACCTGCGACGCCATCAGTCACGTGACAGGAGACACATGCTTGGAGGTGGGCAAGCGAGGGGAGGGGGGAAGCGACGAGCAGGAGTGTCACTTCCCGAAAATGACTGGGATGCTCTTTCACTAATTTTGGAGTTTCCAAAGCCATTCTTTTCAGACACTGCCACAGACCTGGTGTGACAAATCTAAAATTACTGGGGGACGGGGCCACAAAAACGAAGAGGATATATGGTGACGACACGCGAGCTACCAGTTTGCACGCGACAGGGTGGATGTCGATAAGAGAAGGGCGATGAGAGCAGAAGTCATTAATTCAAAGTCATCCTAACAACACCTTTGACAGGACGTCGTCTGGACGGGCAATGGCAATAACTTTAGGATGTTCTCATCACCCGTTTCTCGTTTCTGCGAAGGATACGTCACATACCCAATACGCATGACGTTGAACACGGTTATTTCCAAAAGCATACGCACCGGACGATATGCCTGGCTGCGAAGCGGTGGGATGAGTATCCCGGACAAGATACCGGCGAAAATATACAGAAAGCGCGCAAAATTGGTTTCAACACAAAAAAACGCGACATTTGCCACGGCTGAGCGTCTCCCGACACATCCATGTTGTCTTTCGCATGAATTCGTGACCTAGGAGGAGACAGCTTGAGCCACCCAATCAAAGTGACAAGCAGATGCAAGGGCAAGCAACTCGCACAGCTCGTCCAGGAGACAGCGACATTTCGGGACCATCCTGAGCATCCTCACCGCCTCTGTCCTTAGGGAGGCTGGATTCCGCGTGAACATACCAAAATGCATCATGCTTGTTTTGGCTACTAACGACGCATTGCCACACAGCGCTCGGCAGTGACCCTCTAAACACCTAAAGCTGCTTTTTTGCTTGCTTGCTTCACCTTGGCTTGCTGTGGCCAAGGCGAAGAAGGTAGGGTCCGATAAGTCATCCCAATTATTGGAAAAATTGCAAGTTTCCACAACCGTAGCGCAGTGATGGACTTCAGGTCTGGTATCCTGTATTGAAGAACAATTTGCCGAGAAAAAAAAACTGAAAAAATCCACATAAAAATTACCTGAAGGCTACACTTTCCGTACAGCATTTGAATATGACAGACGGCTATCATCATCTAAACAGTACAACATACCCCAAAATAGTGCCGAGTAGCTGCTCACATCACGACGAATATAAAACATTAGCGCGAAAGAGTGTAAAGTACTGTTTTATAGACGTGAAAATCCAACCCGAATCCACTGTTTCCGCACTGGCCAGGGGTGTTAGATTGATTAAATCAAGGGGTGCATAATGAACCACGTATCCCTATGGGTGCAATGCCACTTTTCACACCTCTCCGAATTATTTTCACTTACCTGTCTGGCAATCCATTTTTACCCATGTTCCTGTGCTATTTCTTGAACTCTCAGGTACTCCTTTCAAGACCCTGACGGCACAATATCGAATCATTGATAAGAAGGAACAAAAGCTGGATGAGGTGATGGTATGTGATGTAGGTGATGAGGTGAGGGTACCACACAGGCCAACAATAACTGGTTGAATTACGGTTTGATGTGCACTACAGCGGCAAATGCTTAACACTTGACAGTAGTTCCAACATACCGGAATCACCAAACCCGTGGATCACTTACGAAAAAAGTTGTAACGTGCGGTGCTGGTTAAATATTTGTAATTCCTCCCGGCACTCTTTCATACTTCACACCGCAACCTTCTGTCGAAGTGCTGGGTTTAAGGTGGGTACTATGGGTGGCCGGTAAGGTACTCGCGTTATACGCCGGCACGCCGGTATCCGCGTTACAATCCGCCTTCATCAGTTTTGCACTATGGAGCTGCGAGTCTTGGAAAGAACACAAAATTTACCAAATGTCAAGCACAAGGCTTTTATTTAAGCTCAGTAAGGTTATACCCAATTTCGCACTTGTTTAATGCAACATGAATACAGTTCATTTTAGGTTAATTCCATTCTGGATGAAGAAAAATATGGAACATACATAATGGAGATGCCAAAAGGTCAAGCCATGTAATAATTCCCAAGCCAGGAAAGAGAGCACAGGTTTTTTCTGAGGGGCAAGGCAGACATGGGGGTGTCTCGAGGAAATATAGGGGCACCCTAAGCAGATGTGAGGTTTCCTATGCAGATTTCGGAGCCTCCTACCCATATCCATATCTAATGCTTGTCCTTCAGATCTCATCCCCTTATTCAAAAGGACTCGCAGCTATCCATTGTTGAATAAAACCTGCCCTTGACCTGGTGGGACCACCAGTTCGTCGAATCGGAGACTTCTCTTGGGGCAGTCATGCATCTCAGTTTTTTATGGGGCCTCTTAGGCATTTGATGGGCAATCATTTGAGGTCTGCTCTTGACCAGTAAAGCCTGATGTTGGCTATCTGGAGCCTCTGATAAGGCAGATGTTACCTTATGTCCATCTTTTGATTTGACAGAATGGGGGGTCTTGGCCATGAGGTCCCTTGTACACATGACAGGGCCATCTGTAATTCCAAGAAGGCAAAATTTCATGGGGTTCTCCTTGGCAATGGTAGGTGAGCAGCACATCTTCATGTGGACAGGACACTATGCAAGATCCAAGTACAGGTAATCCCCAAGTCCTAGTATGTAAGTGCCTCTAAATTAAAAGAGATGGGCACCCATAACTGAAAGTGGAGGGATGTCCCAAAACCGAATTGGAAGGGCACAACCAGCCTATAGGCAGATGAGTTCCAGAGCACCATTGCAGGTGCCCCAAGCTCCAGCAGAGGCACCTCTGAGCCCTGGTCAGGGGATGCTCACAGACTTAAGTACAAGAACACAAAACATCAGTGGATAGGTATTACTGGTGTATGTAGAGTTCCACCCCACACCCCAGTAGAATATCCAAAACACCAAGTAGACAGGCACACTGGGCCTGACTAGACACATCTGCACCATGTGGCAGACAAGGCCATGACCATGACTGTGCCTCCAAGACCATGTGTAGGGTCACAGAACCCAAGTATAAAGAAGGGATGTGGTTTTGAAGAATAAGTTAAGGTGTCAACACTAAAAATGGCTAAAAGGCCCTCAAGAAACTCAAGAAGGCCACACCAAGTCAAACTTAAATGACACCTAGGTCCAGCCAGAGGAGAACCCTCCACAAAAAACCCAGTTGAGTCATGCCCTACAAGTTGGAGACTGAACTCATTTAGTCAGGGAATTCATGACTAATATGAATGAATGTAATGACAATTTGCTGAGAATCTAGCAGCAGGTGAAGATGCACCAAACACCATGGAAGGGAGATCTCAAGTCAGTTAGTCAGTTAGTCAAGTCAGGTAGGAAGTCAGTTAGCAATCAGTGCTCCCCAAGTAAAGACAAGACAAACATATGTTTAAGTAGAAGGGCAGCCCAAACCCAGGCTTATGTTGATGGCTTCCCCATTCTTCCTATCACAGTGAGGAATACACCAATTATTTGCTTTGGATCTATGGCTAGATGGGCTAGAGATGGGTTACATCGTCAGAGGTGGGATTCTGTGGTGGGAGGTGGGATTGTGCCACAAAATCAGTGTGTAGGAGGGTGGGGGAGAGGGTCAAACAATGACCAGAATTGTGTGACATAATTAATGTACAGCCCTTTGATAAATGTTTTGGATCTGAATGAGGGAATGTTTTAAAAGCATTGAAAGCTATGGCTCTATTAGGTGCCTGATGTGATGGGATGCAGATCCTGTTTGTTACGGAAAGCACTGTGAAAATAGATAATTAAGTGCAGCTTCCAGGGGCACAACAAACATGATGTGTCATCATCCCTGAGCACATGAAATAATGAACTGACATAGGTGTCCATGCCTATAAGCCATATGTGTGGGCACGCCTTCTTTACTATTTCCACAGGCAATATTATTCTGATGGGGGTGTGGCCAAAGTCACAGTTCTTCCGATTAGGTAGCGTGTTACCAACTCCATAGCAAGCATACACAACAATCCAATGCAATACATATCCACCATCGTCCTCTACACAATAGGTCGGCGCTGACTACCAGCCTTGCAATGCCAAGCATTGGCACATGAATGACTCTAAAGCGCTATAAATGTAACGTTATTATGGACGAAATTGACGACCAAATTGTAAAGGCCCAGTTTCTGGTGCCGTGTGAAGTACTCAACCAATAACTTTGCCTCGGAAATGTGATGTTTTGAACAGTCCTTCTAAGTATTTTTGTGCTATGAACTGTTCCTTTCGAATGAAGCAAAAGACATACGCTGCTATGCCAGAATACGCCTTATTTTTATCTAGTACTGTGTTTAACTACGGCAGTGGCTTCAGCCATCTTTGATGATGTTTGGATATATGTGACATGTTTTGGCGGGAGAGTATTGAATCAGGAAGGAGTTGCGTTGGATGTGTAGTTGTTGAGCTCTCCATGATTGTGAGATACTCTGCAGCACGTCGGTGGGTGTGATCTGAGTCTACAAAGCATGTGCATATTATGATGTTGGTTTTGGAATGTATTGAAACTGATCTCGTCTTTTTTGGCGAGGATGTGTTTCGTGGAAGGGTATGTGGGGTTCCACATCAATATGCTCAAAGGCTTATTGTTCCGATTTGTACACTTCAAGCAATTTAGAAGGGTGTAGATGCCACTGAGGGTGGGGAAAGGACTGAATATGTGGTGTTAGCTCCTCAGTGATATGTGAAGCCTCATGCTACGCAGATGGCAAACTTGTTTAATTGGCAATGAGATATGAAGCATGGGTCCTGTTCTAAATGTGAACAGTTCATTTGTTCTCGTGATATAGCATTGCACCTACAAATGTTGATATGAAAGTATGATTGCTTTTCAGATTTTGCTTTACACCAATGGCATGATTGCCTGCTACAAGGCAAAAGCCAAAGCTATGTATGAACTGTACATGTAAAAAGCTCAGAGTCATATGCATAGCTGGTATGGCATTCAGTTCTGAGGCATTCATCTTTTTGCAGAAGCTTTCTGCTGTAGCAAGAGGAAAGCTGCAAAGTCAAGTTGATTTGGTATTGAGAATGTCAAAAGAACATTTCACATTTATCACAGTACTATAATTAGTGCAGTATTATTCAGTAAAATGTTTGCTGTATCACAGGGCCTTGGGGATTTCATTTATGCATTATGTTGGTGCATTCAAGGGGTTGGTGCTCTAACCTGTAGTGTTAGCTGGAGATAGGGTAAAAGCCATGCTATTCAAGTTGTTTTAATTGTTAGCAATGAGTGGGCTGCTCTTTCAAGTCAAAATGTTCTGCATGGGATACCAAGTTATACTGTTCTTCTGATGCAGTTTGTTTTCTTCTATGAAAAGGTTTTGATTGTAAATGCAGCATGTAGTTCTGATTGATGTGGTATAGCCTGTTGTGTTACCTGTCTTCACATTGGTATGATATGAGGTGTGTGCTGCTCAGACATATTTGCATCATGCCAGAAGGGTTGTGGTCCATAAGACTGACTTTGATTGTAAATTGTGGGTCACAACTTTTTGGGCCCTGAATTGTTAAAATCTGGAAATTTGCTGAATTGATGAAATGAAAAAGGAATGATTGCTCTCTTAAATCCCAGTTTGCACATTTCTTTTTCATAAAAACATATCCCCAATTGCCTTCTTTGTAGCAATGCCCATGCTCAGAAGGCACTGCATGAAATGGTTGGTGGGAAGCACAGAAGTGTGTGAGGTACCTGTTGACCTACCACTTGTTTTCCTAATTTCAAACTCATCAGAGTGCTGCATGGTGAGAAGGTTTTTGTTTTTCTACTTTACATTATTTTGGTACCTATGAACCTTGGTGTGCATGTTAGCTTGAAATGGATGTATGTAGTGAATATCTAAGCCTATTGGTAGGCTGCAATCTTATCCTTTTTCTTGAATAGGTGCTGGTGGAAATCTGGCGTTGGGTTCTCCTGACTGTTAAATCAAGTAGTGTTTGGATAGAATACACTGCAGCATGTGGAGGATGGGCCTATGTCTAAGGCACAGGCTATACCAACTTGCACAAAGTGCTTGTGGCCAAGACCATAGTGGCATCACCTTACATCAGCTGGTGCTCACAAATTCTGCTTGCTGTTTAGTGGTAGCTTTTAGTTTCTCTGTTTCATGACTATCTACTATTGTTTTTGTCCGTGGTTTTTCCATCTGGATTAACATTGTTCTTTGTGACATTTTGTTGCGTTTTGCTTCTTACAGGTACTGACAAGGATCTTGCAGAAGAGCTTAACCAAGATTGAAACTGAAGGCGTGCTGTTTCATGGAAAACTAAAAAAAATGGAACAAAAACGGTCTGTCCCATGGAGACCTAAGTGTCCACAAATTTTGCTGTGGTGCTGTTTTTGTAATGAACGGTTTAAGGAGCCATCAGAGCTTGACAGACACCTAGACAGATACAAAGTAAATTGGAAGCTGTACTGGCAGCTGTACTACTCCAGTCAGAAGGGGCTCAGCTGTCATTTGTGTGACATATTGCATGCTGACAGGAAGAGCCTTCAGTGTCACTTCAAGATGGTGCACTGCATCAGTGGACAGCTCTGTGCGGTTCGTGGTCATGTTTCGCTCGAACCTGCCCGCCATGAAGGTGATCAGAAGGTCTACAGTCACACGTTAAAGCCTTTTGCTGGACCTGCTGAGATGCTTCGTGGCCCGCTCAAAACCACGCATGCTCACACGGACCCACGGAAGAATCGTGGTGTGCCTGACTCTACGAACATGGACGAAGTGGATGTCCTGTTTGAGATCAATCGGACTGACTCCCCTAGCGCTGAATTGTCAAATGATGTGAGGTCCAGTGCCTCGAATGTTCTGCCCGGCGCCACAGTCCCTTGTGCAGAACCCTTGTCTGGATCTGATGATGATGTTCAAGTGTTGGAGGAGGTGGAAGCCAGCTGCTCTTCATCCCAAGGCTCTGGATGTGCTTCCAATGATGAACCGGCCGTCATACTTGCGGATGGGTCAGATCTGTCACGTCTCATAGCCCCTTCATCTGTCATCACTGTGCTGGGCTCGGATGACGAGGTTGAAGAGTTGGAATCACGTGAGGTAGCTATGGCATCACCGTCTGGAGAGATTATGGAAGGCTATGAGGGTGGTGTGGTTGGCGCGCAGGTTGAAGATAGCCATGGTCATGATGCGTCAGCTACACATGCCTCCACGACACGACCTACCGCCAGATCGTGTCGTAGAGACATGCATACAAATATTTTCAGCATAACGCCATCTGTGCGCCCTCCCACGGAAGGCGGACATGATAGACCAACTGCTATAGTTAACCCATTTGGCTCACAAGAAGAAGGCTGCTTACGAAGTACGCCAAATGATGCCCGTACGCAAACCGAAACTCCACTGCGATCTGATATGGCACAGCTGCCGTCGTACGCGACCGCAGCGGATGACAGTTGTATGTCGTTGCCTGAAGCACGGCGGAGAGAATTTCATTTTGAAGCAAATGTCTCTTCCGTTGTCAGCAGCCAGGATCCGTTGGACGGGTATGGGGACTGCCGGGCTGATGCGCTGGTTAATGTAAAACCATCATCTGAGGACTGTGGCCCAGATGGCTTAGTGCCTGAGGAAGGTGTCAGTGGCGAACAAATAGTGCGCAGGAGGTTGAAGGAGCCCAGCGTTAGATTTCGACAACCTTTGCCCGATCTTAGCCGCCTGACTCCCAGCAAAATAGCAGCGTTCATGAACAGAGATGTGTTGCCTATGAGTTGCCAGCCGGATTTCGAGTCGCACTTTGAAGGAAAGCCATTGCACAATGTGTTACACGGAACCATCGACGTGGACAGCCATGATCGTCTCCATTCGCGTGGGGACTTCTACGACTCTGATGTAGACATTGAGTTAGGGAACACTACGGAAGGGCACCATGTCGAATCGGAGGGGCGGTCCCAAAGCCACAGTCCAGAGTCGCATGGTGATCCCATCGAGAGACTACCCGGGGAAAGAAAATGGGTGCTTTCGCCTCGCGGCAGCTCAACCGAGGACGAAGATTCTCTGCCTTGCGGGCTAAGCATTGTTAGTGTAGAGACGTTGTTGGCAAAAAAGTTGGAAAACGACGAACCTGAACCCGAACCACTTGCAACCAGATTGGGTTCCGACACCAGGAAGCGAGCCCATTCATCAAGTGGAATGCCCAGACGCTGCCGATCCAGCACGAGACTGGCAAAGGGAACGGAAGAAGATCCAAATCTTCCGGGACGCGACAGTTACGCGGTGCATCAAAGAGCTGCATGTCCAGAAGAGGAACATGATGCTGAGTTGTCTCCCGCAAAGAAAAAGCAAGTTAGTTCTCAACTTGATTATCCCAGCACTCGGACCGGAGACCAAGAAGTGGGCTCCCTCGGCGTCTTCAAACAGCCTATTTGGTGCGTATTGCGTTGATTGCCCCATGTTTTTTGCTGTTTGTTTTTGCTGTTGGGGTCGGCCATGCGGTCATGCTGTGTGGAAAACGTCTTATTGTCGTAGTGGGTGAGATTCTATTTTGACATTTTTCGTTTGATGTTGGAACTGGTGGAAAGCTGGTAGGGAAGTTACATTGACATCATTTAAGCGTCTTACAATATAACTGCTGTCTATATTCAAGTACGTAGCGAATACCGTGTCCTCTAAACTGAGCCACGATTTTTCACAATTTGTCGGCGCGTGATATATACGGTGCTCAAAGTACTTTGTGCTTGTCAGAGCATCGGTCTGGAACAAGCCGTATATAAACAGATGCAACAGGGCTGGCCGAGCTGAAGCATACTCGGATCAGTAGTATAAGCATCTTGACAGTCCGTGTTGATTCACGTCTTAGCGGGCTGTCAGCAAGCATTCGCTAACTTTTTCGCACAGACGTGTCTCGTGACATTTGCCGTGCCCTTTCACGTTTACAGCCGCGGTTGCGGCTGACCACAATGACGCGAAGTAGAACATGAATGTGTGTGTTACCTTTGAAGTCATTCGAGTTCCTCGCTTTCTTCTGGATCAGATTCAGTCACTATCCTCACGTTGCTGGACATTTTGTTTCTCTAGTTGAGCGATTACCACACCTGTTACAAGAAGACCGTGGATGTTATGACTTGTCAACTTTAATGTGATGCACTGCGGTCGTCAACGCTGTCTTCACACTTGGTGGCAAATTCTGGGTTTAGTTGTTTGAATTTATAAATTATGTACTTATGAGCCATTAGTATCGAATTACCGAGCTTTCAAATCGAGCATGCCCATTGTCCTGAGATCTGAGTGGATCTGTATCCCAAACCGTCAAACCTGGCAGGCAATGTGTTGGAGTCGTTCATCCAGGAAGTCTGGTCGAAGTTTCCATTCCCGGCGAGCTAAGATCTTCGTGGGACCGTGAATCTTTGGATGGGATGGTGAGAACCATGTGCCGTTTGAGTTGTGGACGTTTTCGATATTGTCGTTGCATTTTGCTGTACTCGTACCCATATAGTGTAGCATCATATTCGTTCCTTGTTCGAGTTTTACTGTGCTTGGTCATCATCAGTTAAATCGTTATTTAAAGCGTACATGTCTCATCTGGTGAGGTACGCTCTGTACTTTGTGCAGTGTGGGACCGGCCACACAGGAGCTTTCAGTGCAAAGAAAATCAAGGTTGGTCTAATGATGCGATAAGTCGAGAGTTGTTGCGATCTTCAGTCATATCGTCTTGTGATATGGGCAGGTGTGTTGTCGTGTTTCAGGTGATGAAGGTAGACGGCTCCAAAAGTCAGGTTCGCTACTTCATTCATTTCCCAAACCTGGATACTCGCCATGACCGCTGGGTCGCTATGCGGGACATAATCCAGGTGTATCGGACCGAAGACGACACAACCCATGCGGTAAGCTGATGGCCATAACACACGCGCGTATTCTGTTGACACTGGGAACTGGGAGTTCTAATGTTGAGAATAATCTACCATTGTCCTTAAATACGCTAGTAAGTACTGGGTAAAGGACGTTGTCATGCAAGCGTAGGTTATGCAAGCAAATGTCGGAGACAGCATTGGTTATAGCACGAATACTCCAAGGTCATAACGCCGCGTGGACCTCTGGGCCAAATTTTGCTGTCAGCGCGAATATATTGGTGCGCTTTGGACGGGCATCCTGTTGGGATCTTTGGACTTTGACGTGAGTTATGGCGGCCCTGCGCTGCATAGGGTGCCGACCCCTGACTGGGTCATGTCAGTGTTCTTTTCAGGCACAACGTACATTCTTTTGCATAGGAGCACACCCATTCGTGTCGTCAAATACTGACCCGTGACAGTTGCGATACTCTGGATCCTGTGATCCCACGAGGGGTATCGAATGGATCGGGTCGAACAAAAGTCAGATGAATCAGGGCTGGCCGAACATAAGAATGATCGGAACAGTAGTATATGCATCTGACATTTGGAGGGCTTTAGTGGCGAGGAAGGGAATGGGCCTCCCAGTGAAGTTAAGCAAGCGTGTTTTCTCTTGAACAGTGGAAGTTGCGACTTTGTAAGCAGCTTTTCGTCCCCAACAAGGATTATTTCTTGGATGTATGGCAGCTGTATACGTCTTTCCTAGAAACGCTCCATTGCAACGCTATGCTGCCGTCAGACTTGAGAGGATCACTTCGCGACGCTTGTTTCCGATATTTGAAGTCAGGACTGAACACCAATAGTTGTTAGTAAGGCATCATTGGCGAACGCGTGACTAATGTGCCACGTGAATCAGCGGGAGATGCCGCATCGATGCGTTGAACTGTTCAGATAAGTTTTTGGTGGGCCCAATCTCTTTGCAGACCATTTTCATGGCTGAATTGAGCATTGTCTGCTTCAAAAAGGAGAGAGGATTACATCTTTACAAGCTTGTAAGTTAACAACACATTGTGACCTGCTTAGGTTTTGTCTTGGAACTAGCTGTGATGCATTGCTGGGATAAATTGCGAATTTTGCTACATGTCCAAACAGGTTTCCCTCTGTTTTAAAAGCAGAGCTCTGGGAAATGCAACGATTCGTGCCGTGACGGGCATTGTACGAGGCAGAAAGGCTCAGTTCGGCGATGCGTCATGCCGTTTGGGTGAGTAAATGTATATTGCTTTATACTGTGTGTAATATTGGGATGTATCGACGCGACTATCGTCGGATCACCCGGGCAGTACGATGCGTTGCAGGCTGCTGGTGCACCGGCCGCGGCGGCGTCGCCGTCCCGCCCAACGAAGCGGCGCCTGGCGTTCGACCCGTCACCGGGAAGGCGTCTGCCGTTCGAGCCGTCAGCGACAGCCGAGCGTCCCGTTCCACACGACGAGGCGGGGGAAGCACCGGTCACCACCCAGCTGGCGTCTCGGCGACAGTGCGGTCACCCGGGGAAGCAGGCTGCTCGGAAATCGGGCTCGCCCAAACAAGCGCGCTCTAGGACACTGGCGGTACCCCACTCCCCACGGGTGGAGGGTGTGACTGGACTGACACCGCACGCAGAGGCGCCCGATCGGCCTCCGGTTCCGCCCGCAAAGACAGGACTGGTGACGCAGGCTAGTGGCTCGGCTCCGGCTCCCCGCACACGACGGAGCTGTTCCGTCATCGTCAGCGTGGCACAGCGTCCTGGGCCGCCCTCTCATCCTCCAGCGCAGCCCCAGCAGGAGACGGGAGTAGCCATGGAGACGCCCGATCGGAATCAGAGTCCACCAGCACAGGCCGCGCCGGTGACACAAGCGACGGAGCCTCCTGGCAGGCGGCGGGGTCGTCCCCCGAAGGCCATCACCAATGTGGCGCAGGGTACTGGGCCGCCCTCTCATCCTCCAGCGCAGCCCGAGCAGGAGACGGGAGTAGCCATGGAGACGCCCGATCGGAATCAGAATCCGCCAGCACAGGCCGCGCCGGTGACACAAGCGACGGAGCCTCCTGGCAGGCGGCGGGGTCGTCCCCCGAAGGTCATCACCAATGTGGTGCAGAGTACTGGGCCGGCCTGTTTTCCTCCAGCTCATCTCGAGCGTGAGGCAGGGGTGGCCAGAGAGCGCCCTCATGAACAGATTGGCCGTGAACCGAGACAGGTCGGCAGTGTGCGACGCCGCATAGGGGCGAAAACGACTAAAGAATGTGTCACTTCAGACGTCCCGAACTTACCTGCGCTGACCGGCCGTGATTGGGAGGACACTGGACAAGCACCAGAGACGCTGATCCGGCGGTCTGGTCCGGGTGCACCGACGGGGGTTTGCGGGCAGCGCGGTGGCCGGCGTGCCACTAGGAGATGTGGGCCGACTGTCAAGGCCGACCCGGCGGATGACCCCGCTCCTGACCGCCACCAGTCTATCTTGCTGACGAACAGTGGCGGAGCGGTGACAGAGCCGGCGCTACGCCAGGATATGGGGACCGCATGCCTTCGTGCACGCGATCGAGGAAGCCGTGGTATGGGAGACGGCGCCGTGGTCGACGTGTCCACGTCCCACGTTAATGTGTCGGACGGTCATGCAAAGATATCACGTGGAATGGGCCGTTCCGGGCGTCCGAGCGTGGCATCTGCGGGGAAGGACCCATCGCCAGCGGGTGAAGCACCAGGCGATAGCATTCGAACACAGGCCTCGGCAGACGCAGATGCTCGTCCGGCGGCTGGCGCGGATCCACCTCCGGCCCCAGCGGCCACTGGCCCGCGCAAGCGACGCGCCCCCGCCCTCAAGACGCGCCCTCCGAAGGGCGTTATCATACAACCGTAAGTCTATCGCCATTAATGACATTTGACATTTGCGATAGGTTGGCTTGCACCGGCGAAATGTTTATAAAGTGGGAAATAGGCATCAGGTCTTCATGATATAGAATTCCGCTTGTGCACCGTTTTCGTGTCACGCGCGACTGTTGGTGTTGGATAGGTTGCCGCGTCAAAAATCATTGCAGCGCATGAATGCCGTTGTTTAGCGAACGCCAGTTCTTAGGGGCAGTGTGCGATGTTGCAGGGCTGCGGCGTCTGTGCTGGAGACTCTCCGTGCTGGCAGCGTCGTGTACGTGGCCTGCTGGACGGATAGTCACGGCTGGCGCTGCCTGTATCCGGCTGAGGTAACTTGTGCAGAGAAGTGCCTGGTGTTGGGCGCGTCCTAAGCTGGAGCGTTGTGAACCACGTTGCAGCGAATGCGCCCTTTCGTTGTCCGGAAGAATGGGCGTAGACAAATCCCATCCCAATATTAATAGCAGCCATGTCTTTTTGGTGCTTACCGCCCCCACAATTCATGATTTCGCTTTCGATTTCAATTCATGATTCACAGACGCTGAGATCCATTTCGGTTGATGCTATTTAAGCTATGTGAGAAAAAAACACTAGATCTTGATGGCGTTTGGATTTGGCCACGTTTACACGCTGATGCCATTTCAGGTGGTGCGTGTGAACAGAGACCTGTGGTATCCGCAATACCGGGTCCACTATCCGGGATGGAGGGCTAAGCACGATGAATGGATAGCTGAGGACGTCATACACAGCGTGGTGACGTCGCATAGCCAGATGACCGTGGCACTGCGGGTACGGCGCCCAGACGCGGTGGCTCCACAGGGCCTGGGGTGCTGGCCGGTTTGAGTATGGGTTGCGCGGCCGCAGAGTGTCGGCGCGTCGTTGCTTGCGCGCAGCTATCGGAAGAGCAAAGCAGGAATACAGATCCAACACAGCGCTGAGTGCAGCTGTGTCCAGAATGAGCTTATTTACGACAATGTTGCACGTGTCTGTTGTCAGCGAGGGGTAATGTGCTGTGACGTCAAAGCATAAATCGTTTAGCTGCGCGTGTCAGCCTACTCGTCACAAAGCGTATGCCTGACTGCAAGATTTGCGGAAGTCGCCGTTAGTGTGTTCCCCCCCCCCAAAAAAAAACACTATGAAACTGGATGTTTCCAGATATTCGCATTGTACTCAGCTATTTTTTTCTGTACGCTGGATTTCGTGTTCTGTATGTGCTTTGCAGCATTTAGAACTTAGCCTATCCCAAATTTTATATGTAGTCCAATTCTTCATGTTCAGTTTCTGCTTGGGATTGCAGAACAGTTGATTTAGTGTAAAACCCGGAAGTTACGATGAATCAGATGCATGTGCGTAAAAGAATGTCTAATGGGGCGTTCTTTTATCCTGAAATAATTGCACTTTCGGCTCATAATGCTGAATTTCACCTCAGCGTCGGCTCCACCTTCCGCAGAAGTCCTGGAAGGCGCCTCCGCAGACAGCAGGGTCGCGAACGCTCGAGCCGACTGTGTCCTCTCTGGTAACTGAAAACACCGGGCGTGTGGACGACCATGAGCAGACTGCCAGTGTCCCTGCAGCACTGGTGAACGGTATTCCCAGGGGCTGTAAGCCGACGCAGTGCCGCGCGACCGAACACCTGGCGCAGCTGCCTGGAGCCCGGCGCGCGCCGGGTCTTGTCGATTTGGGCCTGGCCCGGGGTCGCCTGGCCACGCGGGGCCGAGGCCGAACCGGCCTCCGTCGACTGAGGAACCTTCCCGAGATAGAGCGGCAAGTCCGGTTCCCCGCGCATGGAAAGGCGTTCGGCCGCAGTCCCGCGAAGATGGGACGGCGTCAGCTACTTACTCGCCTCCGGGCAAGCGCGTGCGGGATCCCTGAGGACACCGGTGGCGGTGGACCAGCCGTGGCACGGACCACGCCCGGACTCTCTCAGAGGAAGCCGCCCGTACTCGAGGTCGCTGTCACGGGTCCTGCGGGGGCCGCGGCCACGACGACTGGCAATACGGAGTGGAGGCGGCTGCGCTCGCGGCCGCCCAGCCTCGGCCAGCCGGCGTCGCACCTGGAGCGTGTCGAAACGCCGTCGGCACTTGCGGCGGCGCCGGCCGTTGGAGACGTGGCCGCGGCGGCTGGAGCGGCCGTTGGCAAACGCCGGCCGCGGTCGCGCCGCAGTGCGGCTCGTCCTCCGCTCGCCGACCCGGCTGCACGTCAGACTCGGGCGCTCAGCACGGACGGCAGCACGGGACCTCCTGCGCGGCGACCCGAGGTGGCGATGGACCGGCCGCGGCATTGGAAAGTGTCGCCGGCGCAGGCGGCCCCCGACATTGCGCCGACATCGGCCGTCCCTGACCGGCAGCCGGGCCCGGCGACCGGCTCGGAGGCCTCCGACCCGGCCGACAGGGTTACCACCAGCCCGTAAGTGCCGCTCCAAACAGTCACTGATGCGCACGTCGCCGGGCGGCTCTGTCGGTCACATGGCGTCGGGCGTTCGGTGGCAGAGTAAATATGTACTTGGTATAAGCAAGACATGCCTCCATCTCCTGGTGTTTTTGGTATTCTTCTTTGGGTGTTGGTGTTTATGGTATTCTCCTGGAGTTCAGAGTCTTATGCCGACAGTCATCGGCTTTGGGTGCACCGGGAGGTACTGGTTAAACGACGTCATCAAACAAGTGTTGTCATTGTCAATGCAAGACGCTAGAAGCTACTTCGGATGATTCATGACGTCCATTCATATCGGTGGTTAAGACCGACCTGATCCCAAACAGCCTGTGGGACTTGGTGTTGACGGTGATTGGGGCAGTCGCCATAGCCACTGCTAATCTGAGAAGTCGCCCATATTATGCTGTTTGTGCAGGACTGATCTCCGCCGTTTTCCAGGGCCGACCCCAAGACGCTAAAACAACTGAAGCCTGACGATGTGGTGTATGTCGTGTACGAAACCACCAAGGATGGCACCAAGTTCACATACCCCGCTAAGGTGCTGCAAATTTTTCATAAAGCCAAGTTAAATTAAACGCCCAGAAAAGACATGGCGACCATCGTACGTCTTTCCTATCATCCGGACCTTATTGGCGGTCTTGCTACACGGGAAAAGGGATCGCAAAGTACATCTTGCATATATTTTATCTTATAAAGCATAATGGGTGTCTAGGCATTGAGCATACATGTGTAAATGAACACATCTAAGTTTCATCAAACATAATGAGATCTATGTGAAGCAAGAACATACATGTCTAGATGAGTAGCGTGAATACATCCGTTCATTTCATATATTTGTATTTCGTATATTGTGATATATACGAAATATATCACAATATACGAAATATATATTGTCATGCACTCGCGACAACGCATGCGTATTTCCACTGCCACGACTATGGAGGAGGATCCTGGTTAATGTTCACAGCGATTTATCCGGGTAGTGCTGTAAACACCAGCACGCTGTCCTCGTCTGCAAGTATTCTCCCTCCAGTGTTAAAGTTTCACTGCATCGTCCTCTACTCCAGTGAAGCGCAAACTTGTGGTCTCCTTCGCCATAGATATTGGAGATACGGAAGGACGCACTGTTCACGTACTTTTTCGTCCACTACCTCGGCTGGTCCCAGCGTCACGACGAGTGGATCATGGCCCAAGTCATCCACAGTGTCGTGAATCTCAGCCAGCTTCCAGACGGCCTCCGGTCGCTCAAGGTACGTTGTGGTCCGTTTTGTCGCATCGTCGCATTGTGGTCCGTTTTGGGACATTGGCGTCACTTTTGGTGCTGTGTCGTAGTTAATGGTGGTGAAGGGGACCAAAATCTTGTTCGTGACCATCAATATTACAACAGTTTCAGTTATTAACAACCTGATCATGCTTGGCCCGTTTGGTTGCTGAGTAAGGTTTTTGTATGGTAAGTGGATTTTACTGAGCTACATGCCACATAAATAATTATAGCATTTTACGGGCAATTGCCACATAATACAGCTTGTGTAGTTGCACCCCACTTAAAGGTCATCATTTCGCGCTAGGGGCAACATCATGACCTTTGTAGTTTGTTCCTTCGTAGCTTGTTTAGACGACTTGTTCCACCCAAACGGATTGCGGATAATGGGAAAGACGTATTTCTTCATCGAGGTAATTGCCCCGTGCATCCCTGAGTCAACGTGTGTCTGTACTACACAACATGGAGATCGCATTACGGATCAGGTAATAATAAAAGCCGTTCCGTGTGAGGTGCCCAAGCAGTGGGTTGCCAGCTAAGTACGTTATTTATTAGAACATTTGCACTCGCCGGCCACCCATGCGATCGCGCGAGCCCCGTACCCCGCCGTCGACCTGACGTATGAGGCTGCGGTCTGAGGGGTGCCGTGCCGAGCTGCCGGCCGGTGTTTCAGCGTCGCATGGTGCCGGCGTCGTCCGGGCCGGCCCACCCGGCCGCCTACCGCCGACTGCGGCCCTGCTCCGTGGACCTCTCCGCCAACAACATCTGCTTCTTCTCGGCGCTGCGTAAGGAGCGCTTCCACGTGGCGGACCGGCGCATCATGGCTCTGCGGGAGGCGCGGCGCAGCGGCCGGCAGGACGGGTGGTCCGCCGGCGCCGTGCTCTGACCCCCGGCTCGGTCGCCCCGCCGAGTGGACCTAAGCGACGCCTGGTGTGAGTCGATCAACCACGCGGAGCGTGGCTTTGGCCCCAGTGCGAGATTTTGAGGCCAGTGTGGCCACTTGGTGCGGTGAGGCCACCCCAGTTGGCACAGGTAAGATCCGTTTGCGTTAAGTTGTGCGTCTGATGGTTAGCCGAGATGCCATGGTGTTCAGACTGTCATGTATCATAGTGATGATTTTTGGGTTGTGATATCGCGTACAGGAAGCGAAGGTCCAGTTTTCACATCTACTCAATACGTCTGTGGTGGTGTGCGTGTGATCGCATTTCGACTTTTTCATATGCCCTTCAGCGGGCGCGTTAGCCATCGTGCTGGTCTGGTGTGCCAATCATTCTATGGCTCCTGGAGCGGAGCTTTGTGCTTAACATTCGAGTGAAAGTGGTCTCATTTTACAGTTGTATTTTATACGTGTGTATAAGCCCAGAAGGCAATACAAGGCGTATGCCCAACCGATTCACTTATTTCTCTTTGGCGTCGTCCATAGCCAGAGAGCCTGGTTCTTCTTATCCTGTGGATAACATGTACCGAATTAGACCCGTCGAATATTCCAATGAAGTAGGCTTTGATGCGTTGGAACCAACCCGTCAGACATTGACAGCATATTCTGGATGCCAGCTAATGGCACAGCTGGATATAAGCTGTGCTAAATAATGTGGCCCACGTAAGCAATTGTGAGCGCGAACAAGCGAAGAGAGTGCGGATGGCGGCGGAGTTACCTGCAGCTTGACACCCATCTCCAGCAGCGCGTTTCGAAGACCGTCGCACGCTCCCATCAGTTCCGCCCTCTTGTCTTTGTCCTCCAAGGCGAACCGGCGGACCTCGTGGCGGAACGCGGCTGCCGCGTCGACGATGGCCGACATCCTGCCGTCCGACGCCGGCTGCGCTGGCTGTGAGGGGACGTGCTTGCGTCATGTTGAATTCAGTGTGCGCGATATCACGCTGTGACGCTGGGCTGGGCGATCCAAGGGCGCGCAAGTTGACGTGACTGCCAGCTGGTGGGGCAGTACCCGCACAGGTTATGTGCCCTGAAATTGTGAGATGTGCGCGTGCCATGCGACGTATTTTTCGCCATCTGGAGGCTATACAAGATTCGCGCGTAAAGTTGGCAGTGCATGACCGAGCGTTTGGATCTCTTCAGCCATCTAGTACCAATGACCAATATGCCACCCAATGCAAAACCAAAGGCAGAATGCAATACTGTGATATGGATGGACCTTCTGCCTGACTTCCTTCAACTGTCAAAGCGACGAATTGGAAGAGTGAGTAATCGACTGGATGTAATCTTTAGTGCAATGCGAATAAAAGATCGGTTATGCAAGCCGGCTTTTGGCACGGCAAATAAGTTGTATTTTTGTGTTGTTGGATACGACAGACAGTAGAAATGGGCTGTCATTATCGACCGATTTAGACGTTAGAAACGAGCGAATCGTGGTCATTCTAGTCCCACAAGAGCCAGTGCTACTCTGTGTCATACACTAACAGCACATGACCGATTGATGTGGCTCAGACTAACACATCCGGATGTTCGTTGTCAAGGAAACGGAGTACCACATGGTTTATCGTGACGCTCTGGTTCAAATTTTAACTTATGCACTTCTTGGTAATTGGTCTTTGCCGCGTCCTGTGTCGATCGCAAACGTTCACTGGTAACGAAGTCATTCATGCCAGTAGAGGTGCACCTTTTATGCCCACGAACCCGTGCGGGTTAACACAGCTCAAAAGTGGTATATCTCGCCCGTAACAGCTGACAATGGCCCTCAGCAGATTCTGCCGTCATGACGACGGCGATTGCGACAACTGCAGTTGTCGCGGACTCGGGATACACTCTGGGGCTGCCAGTAAGAAATAAGTGTCGTGTTGCTACAAAGCGTTAAGGGTGTGATTTAAACTAAAAAATAATTAAAAGCTACATCCAATTACATACTGATGGTGCTGCAGTGACACTACCCAGTGCTATCAGTAGACTTTATCGTCCTGTGGTTCCACCAGAGTATGTCTGAAATATGTGTTAAATGTGGGATCCACCCTTCAAGAATTGCATCGCACTAGTTCATTTACATTTGTATTGCGATCAGGATTACGTACTTTTTATATAGCTTCAAAGTAATGTACCTGATCAAACGGGAACTAAGAAACCTCTAAGATTATTATTTGCCACATGGCTGAAAATGCCGTACTTCTTTGCGGAGGCAATGAATTTGATACGCAGTTATAATTCCACTTCTATGGTGACGACGAAAACTAATCTTGTTGTCCTTCCCATGGTTCTCCCATCGAACAACGGGACAATACATAGGTGGTACCTAAAATAGTTACACCCTGAAACATTATTGGTCTGATTTGTTTGACGAAATATCGAGCACGCTCGAAGGAGAGGGTGCAGTTACTGGGTTCCCTGCGCAGCCTATCGCCCGGGTCATGAGCTCCGTACCGCATCGTCCAGGGTCACGCCGAGCCGCGCCAGATGGCCCAGCAGACGGTGCTTGGCCGCCAGGAGGGCGAGCGCCGAGGTTCCGCCGGCCGCGCCCTGTCGTAGGAGTCACGGTTCCGTGAACATTTACCCCCCCCCCCCTCCCCGCCCCCGCCCCTCCGCGTAAAGTTACCCGCATCCGTCTACAATCACACTCATACGTGTTAAGTTACATCAACACCGCGTTCCACTACAGTCATCGCAGCGCAGATGAGCCCGCTCAGGCCTTACATCGCGCGTCTGTCTGCGGTTCGCGTTGTGCGCGCGACGGAACCAAGTTACTACAGCAGAAAGACCAAATACTAAGTTGAACAGGACCTTCGGTATTTTTGCGGACCTCCGGCCGTTCCTTTCAATAATTCCAAGGTACTGAAGAGCCATAAAAGCTAGCGTAACTGCTCCACATGCCGCGAGGTACACTGCTCGGAGCTCATGGTTGACGCACTAACAGTTCGCGCCTCCGCCACTTTGCGTGTGGTCTTCCATGCTCAGAACGCTGTCACTGCGTGATACCACAATAGCCAAGCGGAAGCGCCCGCAACTCACCGATTCAACGGACGACCTCAGCAGAGTCATGGTCTCCCACAGGACATCAAGCGCCTTCCGAGTCTCGAAATTATACAGATGCCGATAGTATTCGGTTTCTTGGTCTTGTAATGTCTGGAAGACGTGCAGAAATCTACAGTATGTTCGCAATATCTGAATGAAGCAAATGCGCCCTGGAAGCTTTTGGGGGTATAAACACAATTATTAAAACATATTGCAGCACGGCAGCATGCATTTCCTAACACATCGTCCAAGATCAGCCCACGCTCCCTCACATGACGAAACGTGCCTTTTTTGTCACGTGGTTTGTGCTCACTTTTGATCTCTTCTTACGCCCAATTCGTAGATTTTTTTTTTGGGGGGGGGGGGGTTTGCACGACATTAGCGGTGAGAAATACTTTGGACTGGCGCCCCGAAGTTCTCACCACGCCGGTGACACAACCGGGAGTCCGTTGATAGAAGCTAATAGTACGCCTGCCACTACCAAAGTCGTCGTCTCCGCTGCCTTCATGAGGAAGGAAAAGTGTGGACTAATAATAAGGCTACGCCGAACTGGGACCGAATGCCAGAATGCGCGAATGATTCGACCCGATTATCACAGTCAGTTGGGAACTGGCCAAACACGGTCTGGTCTGGCCCAGACATGCCAAGTGGTCTGGTCTGGCTGCCTATCCGGGTATCACAGGCCGGAGCCAACACGGCCAAACTGTCCGGTGAACTAGAGAAGTGTAACTTTGGTGGTGAGTTCATGACACATTCAACAAGCTGTTTGTCTGCAATGGCCCAAAAAGAGAAAACATCTGAAGAAAACAAAGGCGGACAGTAGTGCCGTTTGGCTAAAGAAAACCAGTTGAATTGAATCGCTAACCTGAGATATGTGCAGGTCGCACTCAGCTGATCCAATGTCACTCTCGGAACTCAGGTTACGTGTCACATAGTCGTCCACGAACGAAACGAACGTCCGGTAAAACCGCACAGCTCCCTCTGGCTGCTCGACGACGTCTTCTGGGGATCAGAATCATCAGCACCATCAACCGAACAATCGACAAGATGATCATATAACAATCATAATGGAACACACTACGGATACGTCAAACACATCCATCACGCACACGTGGAGCTGCGTAATTTTGAAAGAGGAGCGAGGGACGAATTTGCCCACACCACTTCGGCTGTCCTGTTCTCAGTGCCTTTCGGAGACCTCTTGGGTATTAACCTCCCGTGACTACCGAGCCAAGCGTTACTGGGTATGGCCCACCTACACGATACGACGCGTTACACCAGGTGCCCATGAGGACATTATAATCATGGCTGTGATCACTATGAACACTTTCGTGAAGATATCAATATTATATCAAGATATTATTATACGGATATTATGATCAGGTACCTCGACCAAGGAGCTATTATCAGGGCACAGAGGGCTCTGTAAGTCAGGCTGGCTGCTTGGCTGGCTGCTGCAACAAGCAGCACGTTATTCGGTGTCAAGGAGAAACCCGTCATAGTCACGGGCCTGAGGTAAGCTCACCTTATTGACCACCGCTATAAAAGCGCATGATAAGATACAGTAAAAGTGGCGCACAGTTAAGTCACCTGACTCAAGCAGTGTTGATAGGCGCAGCATTTCGGCTGGATGCGTCTGTAGGAAATCCTTGACGGACCCCGACAACGGGCTGCCGGCGCTGGCCTCTGTGGCGGCAAAGTCCACAACCATGGAACCCTCCTTCAGCAGTCTGTCGGCGACACATTTGTGAGGCTACCACGCACGAAGTGTAACGCGTACTGTTATAGGCGAATGGATATATGTGATCCTATTACAGTACGATTTTTTAAAAGCCGCCTGGTGAAGGTCTACATAGGGAGAGGAGCATTTTCACGAATAAACAGTTTTCTGAAGAATCAGAGTTCATGTCTTCTGTTGCACAAGTACTTTGACTATTTTAGCTAGTTTTAGCTGATTATAGGTGTGCAGGCACGTCACCTCATATGACACGTGGTGGTGAGTTTGCGCTTTCCAGCGCTGCAGCTAATCAGTCCAGTAGCATCCAAAACAATATAGGTTACTATGAATAACGTTCATAAGCCATTAGTTAAATACAGCCACAGTCAACATAATCTCTCAGACACGCCCCACCTTTGCTCGATGATGTCAAGCTGCTTAGAATCGCAGACATGATGTGGTCTTTGCACACCAAGGCTGCACAGCGTTGCCCATACATCTGACTCCAAATCTGCGGTCTGAAAACAAGCACTAAATATTACGGTGTGTCCACAAGGTGTAATCTTACTACCAAGTATTCACGGATGGGGGCAACGCAGCCTTATTATCAGCCCTATTGGCTTTTCATCATCGAACCTTACGACTTACACTGCATGCTTTGTTCAGAGCACACAGGCTACAAGTCCAAGAATATTACAAACCCCTCAGGGCAGCCGTTGGGGGCCAGGGCGTATTCATGGGTGCCACTGGCGTCAGCACATAGCTATGTTACCTTCGCCGAAGAGTTCGGAAAAGCCCAGAGATGCAGCAGGTCGACATCTCCTGACAGGTGCAAGATGTTCCGGTATGCATCCAACCGCAACACGTTTCTGTAGCCAAAGTCATGGTATAGGCGATAAACGTCCGTCAGATTGGGAATAACGATACAAGTATCCCTGGACATTTTGTGGCCAGTTTGATGAATATTAAGTGGTGCGCTAAAAATGCTTACCACATGGAAAACCATTATCATTGATGGGAAGTGATGTGATTAAGTATAAAGTTCAAGTGCAAAGGACGAGCTCAATAGGCGTGCACAAACTTAACGAGCTAATGCACGCATTTCATAAGGTATCTCTGAGACGTCTATGCAAACCATTTTGACGTCGGTTGCTAACCAGCACAGAGAAGGTTGTGTTTGCCCGTGAGCTGAACTTCAGTGCTACAAGCGGAGCCGGTCTGGCCCTGCTGAAACTGACCGAGCTCGAAGGCACTGAGTGAGGCTGGGCCCGGCGGAACTGACGCCGCTCGGTGGACCTGACCTGCCCCGGTGGACCTGGCCGAACCCAGTGGACTTGACCAAACCTGGCAGATCTGACCCGTCCAATGGACCTGACCCGCCCTGGCGGACCTGACCCGCCCCGGTGGAACTGACTGCCCCGGTGGACCTGACCTGCCCCGGTGGACCTGACCGCACCTGGCAGACCTGACCCGCCCTGGCAGACCTGACCCGCCCCGGTGGACCTGGCCGAACCCAGCGGACCTGATCGAACCTGGCAGATTTGCCCCACCACGGTGGCCTTGACACGCCCAGGTGGACCTGACACATCCCGGTGGTACTGACCGAGCCTGGTGTACGGTCAGCGGCATCGTCTGGACGTCGGCCTTCACCAGCCAGACCAGCGGCCGCTGGCCGTCGGCGGCGCCTCGCAGGCCGTCCCGGTGTCGGCGCACCTCGGCGGCCAGCTGGTGGAGGCCGGCGGGCGCCGGCAGCCGCGGCCGGTCGGGACCGCACAGCCGCCGGCGGACGGCGGCGCTCGAGCGGCACAGCACGCACGCTGTCGGCATAAGCCCCTGGCAATGGGCACATGTGGGGAAAAGTAGGTCTGTGCTTGGGTCCCCCCAGGAAAACATCTGAGCCTCGGAGTCATGGCGATGCGCCAGATTCCGACTACCGTCGTAAAACAGCATTGTGAAAATTGGGATTGACACTGTCTCTGAGCCAAGTGGGCATGCTCTCATAGGAATTGATTTCAACATAGTTGGAATCTTCAGGAATAGGTTAAGAGCTTTATGGGTGCAAAAAGAGCAGTGGGTTCCCAGTTCCAATATTGAACTCTGCCAGCAGATCAGGGTTGCAAACTACAAAGGGAATTGATTGGTAAGTGCAGTATGCAGCCCAAATTTTTAGACTTTGGTTGTTATTCTGTAACTTACCAGGTTTTAGACAATAAAATATGTTTCAACCATTATTGACAACCATAAACTATCATTCCTATTTGCTATATATTCTGGCTTTTTCACTCTGGCACTGAACTCAAGTGAAAATGTCCTGAAAACTGTGGGTGATAAAACTAGCCAGGCAGTTACTCATTTTTAAAATGCTAAGTTATGAAAATTTTGCTAAAATCTAATGCAGTCACTGCCTTGCAGAAGTTACTTTCCACATCTCTGAACTTACCATGTTCCCCTAAAGGCGATCAATGTGCTCAGAAATGTTATCACAGGTTGATTCTAGGATGATATTGTCCAAGGTGTGACATGCCCAACTGAGACATTTCCCAGACATTATGGGCTTTCATTAACATTCCCTGAGGTAGCTTAACCAGCTACCATCATTTGCTGGGGCTACTGTGATGAGGCTACCAGCTGGTTTGTCCTCTCTTGTTACAAGCTCACAAGTCATGGGTTTTGAGTCTGTATTTAATTTGGTTTTCAGTTGTGATGGTATTTTCTCTTCAGAATGCAATGCTGTGTGACTTAACAAGCTGAAAATGTCACTGAAAAGACCCAGTATTATATTGTTCCATTCCCTTTGGATCGAACAACGAGGAATCAATAGCAGCACAGTTTATCTGGCTTTTGGTCATTGCCTGGTTAAGTGGGATTAAATAAAAGTATGATACTTCACCGCATTGTTTATGACATTTTGACCATTAACAAACCTTACTTTACACAAATGTTCATTGATTTGCTTTACTATTGTCTTGACAATGCTTAAAACTCTGGCATGTGATGAATTACAATGAAAACTGCACATGTACAAGCATATATGTAGGCATTTAACTTCATGCAGCCTGTTGTTTAACTGGTGGTGCACAGGTGCAAGATATAAAATGTGAGCAAAAAATAAATGAAACAAGCAGCATGGGTAACGGTCAGGAAAAGAGAAGAACAGTATCTAATTGTTGAATACAATTGTTGCTAAACAATATTGCTAAAAAAAACTTGGAATAAAATAATTAAGATATGGCTGTAACATCGCTGTAGACCTGCAGCATTCAAGATCACCTGGAGTGTATGGTAGGGTAGAAGAAATAAGTAAGAACTCACCTGAAAGACGCACCATAATTCACAAGTCCTTCAGCGAAAGTGCTTAATGTGTCATTAACTTGCAAACTGGAGCAGGGACATGGTCTAATTTATCAACTCCAGAAATTTAAACACCCAGACAAAACATTCACAACTCACATCCCGAAAAATCCAGCCCAGCCCTTCCCTCGTTAGCGCTCCACGCACGACGGGGCTTTTATATATACAGCTAGAAGAACCGTGGGCTTCATACGTTAAAAACCGCGGCCAGTTATGTACTCATATTTCGTATTTTGCGCACCATATATGCATTGCAAATTGCTACCAATTACGAAGGAATAATATCACCATACTAGGGAGCAAAAATGCCACACGAAGACACGTTCATCAGTCGACGCCCGATTCACATGTATATTCACAATCTACAGCAAAAGTGGCGTGCATGCAGTAGTTCAGGCAGGGCGGGGGGGGGGGCACAAGGGGCACGTGCTCCAACTTAGGGTTCCGAGGGGTCCGAGGAGCCCTTGGAACCTACGATTTAGGGCCCGAGAGGCCGGGCGGAGGTCGCATTCAGGGCCCGGCCCTCAGAGCCGGGCACTCTAATGTCAGCCAGAGTGCCCTGCGCGCTGATCAGGGGCCACCTGAGTCGAAAAGGGTCTTTATTTCGGTCAGACACCACCAGTAAGGCACAATCGGTTCCGTGGCGACATGGACCTGGAAGGTCCATTTTCCAGGCAGGAACAAAGCCGGAGCGAGCGATTTACATTGGTCGGGGCTCCACAGCGCCTAACGCGCCCCTGTGTTGACAAGGGGCTCCGAGTTGCCCAGACGCAGTGTTCGAGGAGGTCTCAAGAGCCTAGAGGGCCCACCGGGTCCCACGATCAATGAACTTCCCCAATGGATCTTAGACTTTCCAACCGGGTCCGACGGCCCGATTGGAAAGTTTAAGGGCATAAATGGCTGGTCGGAATATTATTCATAGGCCCCAACCTGCAAAGACAGACCCTCAAATAACGGTCACAAGTCCCTTTGCGCCGATCGGGGGCCCTAGAGCTGATATGGGCCGTTTTGTCAATCAGGCGCCACAAGAACCGCACAATCGGCTTTGTGTCGGTGTGGGTCTGGGGTCCAGCTTCCCAATCAGCTATAAAACCGAGGCCAGTGATCTACATTGATCGGGGGCCTTGTATCTCTCAGGGGCTCACAGCGCCTAACAGAGGGTCCTGTACTCGCAAGGACCTCGAACTGACCTGGGGAAGTGTTCAGCGAGGCCCGAAGAGGGACCCGGGCGGCCCACCAGAACCGACAACCGAAGGCCAGGCTGCAGAATCGAAAAACCGTAGGGGCAAATCAACTTCCTCCCGGCCGAGCGCAGATACCTGTGACACGATATGATACGATAATGCGAGGCGACGATAGTCCAAAAAACCTTCCATTCTTAACGCCAACACCACGTATCGAAATCCGGACTTTCTGATCCGGTAAAAAAAAAAACGCCGTGCAAGAGATTCAGTGTTGGCTTCGACCCGTGATTTTAAGCCAAAGGGCCCGGCTCTGATTTCGCGCTTTCGAGCTTCGAAACCGCTTATCTCGTCTTCGGTTTCGCACGTACAAGGCTCAAAGCAGCTGACTTGGGGCTCAACTTCACATTCTAAACATACGACGGCTCTGGTTTCGGTTTCAGATTTGCATTTCCGAGCTTCAATGCCACTGGCTTCAGTTCCGACTTCGGCCCTCAAGTTGTTGACTAAGCTTCAGATTCAGCTCCGAAGCCAGATGCAGGTGGTTTTGCCTTGAGGAATGCTTTCGTTCTTTCCGGAGCTCGGATGCAGCCTCTCATTTATACTTCAAAATTTATTTTTTGAAAGATGAACTGATCAGCTACATACATCGTTCGACCGAGCGGAAGATATGCCCAGCCACACGTACGCCAACCAGTGGTCTGATGGCGGTAATGTGATGGCGACATTGAGGCACTTGATGCACCCAGTAAGCGACCATGCATTGGGCCTGAGGAAAACAGACCACCTCGCCGAGTTCACGACTTAATACGCACAATTTTGTGCTCACTGACAAACTGTCGGCCCACTTCGCACCAACTGGTGTAATCACCATTGGCCCATGAACGCGCTGGAATTTCGCAACAAACGCCACGATTCGCAAGGACGGCCAGACGAAACACACCGTTACACAGGACGAAGACTAAACTGAAATGTGTGCCATTCACCGATGTCTCGGCACCAAGAGCTTGGGAGTGTTGACCCCGGCCAACGCCCGCTCTGTCGTCCGCTGAGCCTGCCGCCGCCAGGCGGACGGCGCTCACGCGCCGGGCATGTGCGGCAGCTCATCGTACGTGCCCTCGCCCGTGACCAGTACGCAGACGGGCTCGGGCAGGCAGGGCCCCGTCAGCTCCACCACGGCCGAGTACAGCGCACAGATGCTGGCGCGAACGTCAGCTCCAGGTGTGTGCGGCCGCGCGGCGGCAGCACGCCCAGCTCAGGCGCCAAGCGGAACGTGGCGGCGTCGGGCCGGCGCGGTACCGTGCGTGTGCTGCGTCGACGCGCGGAGCGGCTCGTCGCCGACGACTGCGGCGACGGCAGGCGCGGCTCGAGGCGCGAGGACCAGCTGAGCTCGCCGAGCGTCGGGTTGGAGATGTAGATGCCGCGCCGTGCCACGTCACCCACCGTCACCTGTGCGAACTCGACGCTCGCGACCGACACGTGCAGCGCCGGCAGCACGAGCGTGCACTCGACCGGGAACGCCTGCACGTGCGAGTCCATGTACTGGAGCACGAGACGCGAGGTGAAGCGAACGCGCTCTTCGCCGAGCTCCGTCTCGATGAGCTCCACCTGGACGTCGTGCAGGCAGTCGGCGGCGGCATGATGCTCGGCCGCCATCTCCGCCCGGCGTGAGCAGAGCAGATTCTGCAGCGACTCGGAGGTGCAGGGGGGCAAGCGCCGACTCGGAGCGGGCCGTCCGCGCCGCGTCGTCTGCCACCGAGCCGGCATCCGAGACGGACGCCGCGCGTTCCGAGCCTGCCAGCGGCCGCGCCGTCTCCTCCTCGTCACCACTGGCACATGACTCGGCGAACGTACAGTGGTCGCTGGTCTCTGAGGCGGTTTGCGACGACAGCAGTGTCGCCTCGCCGCTGGACGAGAACCGCACGCGCTGCGGCCCAGCCAGCTGCTCCGTCAGGCAGAAGCGCAGCAGCGCACGCGAGCAGACGAACTCGATCGTCAGCTGAGTGTGGCCGCTGCGCGGTACGGTGCAGCGATCAGGCCACTCGACAGTACCGCGCGGCGAGGCGGCGCGCACCACCACGAACGGTAGCGTACTCCAGCACAGCACCTCCACGTCCACCTGGTGGCGGTTGGTGAGCGTGAGGCGCGACAGCAGGCGCGGCCGGCGCGGCCCCTCCACCAGCGCCGTGACGGGCGCCACCAGGCGCACCGCCTCCTCCGGCCCGGCCAGCACGGGAGCCGGCCGCAGCCCGACCGCCGCCGGCTCCGGGTACGTCACGTCCAGATAGGCGGTGCGCAGCTGCGCGCGCAGCTGCACCTGCAGCGGCCGGCGCCGGTAGCCGTGCGCGCGGGTGACGTGGCCGCCGTCGGGGGTCTGGTCCTGCGTCCGCAGCGACATGTGCGCCGTTAGCCAGGCCACCACGTCCAGCGGCTGCTGGCGCCGCTTCCACTCCCACTGTGAGCTGGCCGGCGGCAGGCATACCGGGTGCAGTTGCACCAGCAGCCAGGCCTTGGCGCGCGCCGGCACCACGACCACATCGGGTGTGACCGTGTAGTAGGCCTGCTCCTCCTCGCCGAACACGGGCCGAAGGCCCAGGCGCAACTCCTCGGACGGCGTGCGCCACTCCCACAGCTTCAGTGCCGGCTCGAAGTCGGCGCCGAGCGAGACGTGCGCGCGGAACGGCGGCGGCCGCGCCTCGCACGGCGACGTCAGCGCCACGGCCATATTCAGCTGGATCGGACACGGCGACGCGTTGTTGAGGCACAGGTGGCGCTCGACCGGTGGCGCGCCGTACAACTGGCACCCGAAACGCACGTGGTTGGAGCCCGTGTTGACCACGAGCACCGGCGAGCCGGTGACGCCGACGCGCAGGTCGACGCACAGGTCGGGAATGCCGTCGCCAGACACGACCAGTTGGTCCTGGTACCAGCCCCACATGTCGGCGCAGCAGAAGACGCGCACCAGCGTCTGGCTCTGCGCCGGCACGTGGAAGGTGGCCGGCCGCACCAGCAGCGCCAGCCCCCGGCCGTCAGACAGCAGGTCCGACCACACGTCCTTCCGTTCCAGGTCGTTGATGCGACGCACCTGCACGAGCAGGATAGTATGTCGTCACACGTGATGCTCCACGGCATCAAAGCAGTGAATAGTAAGCCGTATTGGTTGCCAAGACGTTGGTGTAGTTTTGGAGATAGCGAATTTCGTTGGTTGGCGAAATAAGGAGCGTAATGTTGAAAATCCTTTCAAACTTACTACACTCAGAGTGACTTATTCCAAAGAACGCTTCGCTATTAAAAAAGGAAAACTTAAGGTTATCACTCAAGTTTTTCAGCTGGTCGCAGGGCTGCAGGTGACAGCCGAATTACTGATCCAAATTGTGTCAACTTTAATTTCCATGGTTCAATCAATGACGGCCTCGTAGCACACTCTTGGAGGGAAACTGTGCAGCTGGAATAAATACATGAATGCATGCATGCACACACTCAGCGTTCAGTGAATCCAAATGTGCTCCATCTTCAAACTCATGTTTGTCGCGTCATCCACGACAGCAACGCTATAAAAGTAGTACGTTGACAAAGCCGCGACTGGACATGATCAAATCGAGTCACCCGACTTACCTCGACGGCCAAGGGTGGCTCGCCGACGCAGCGCTCCTGCTCCCGGCCCGGGAAATTCAGCACTCGTGCCGAACAGGTTGTGGAGATCGGCGTGTCATTGCGCACGTGGAACTCGCGGACGACTACCGCGCGCACGTCCACATCGTGACCAAAGAGCAGCACGAGCGGGCCGCAGCCCGCGTCTTCGGCTTCTAGCAACTCCCACTCCTCCATCAGCTCCTCCACAGTCGGCTCCGGCGGCGGCGGTGGTGGCTCTGGCTCTTTTGGCTCAGGCTCCGGCTCGGGCTCTGGAGGCTTGGGCTGCTCCTCCTTCTTAGCACCCCTTCCCTTGCCCCTCTTGCCGCCTTTCACCCAGCTTCTTCTTACCCTTCTTGGTCTTGGGACTGGGCGGCGCCTCTGGCGGCGGCGGCGCCTGCTGCCCACTCTCAGGGGGTGGCTCCTTTTCCCGTGCCGCCAGCTCTTCAGCCTCGCGCGCCTGTCGCTCCAGCTCGCGGCGCCGGCTGCGCCCTAACACCTCCCGGCCCTCCCCCAGGTCGGGCACACCGGTCGGTCGGTGACCCCAGTTGGGTGCGATGTGCACCGACGCTGAGAGTGCCATCACGTCGCCGTAGAGCGTCAGGTACGTGGCGTCCGAGCCGTCCGCCAGTCGACACGGGACGCAGTAGTAGCCGAACGGGCCGGACTGCAGACCGGTCACGCTCATCTGCGACACCAGCGTGGCCCACGGCAGCAGGACGCCGGTCGCCGGCTCGATCTCCACCTCCACCTGGTCACACGGCGGCACGTCCCACCGGAACGGCACGTCCAGGTCGCACGTGTTGGTCACGAGCACCATCAGCTCCACGGTACCGGCCACGTACGCCTGCAGCCGGTGGAAGGCGGGCGTGACGGAGAGGGAGAGGTGGCACGCCTCGGCGCCGATCGACACGGTGCTGCTCTGCGCGCTGCCCTCCACGCACACGTCCAGCACCATGTCGTAGGAGGCCGGCGCGCGCGGCTCGAAGCCGATCGTGACCAGCGCCTGCTCGCCAGCGTGCAGCAGGCCGGCCGTCGGGCTCACCGAGAACGGGTCCGAGCGGCTGTCGAAGCGCCAGCGCCGCTCGGCCGGCTGCTCGGACGTGCGCTCGACGATCCGCGACGTGCGCCACTCGAGCGGCAGCTTGGTGGTGTTGGACAGCGTCAGCTGGCGCTCGGCGCGTTCGCCGACGCGCGTGCGCGCGAAATCGAGCCGGTGCGTGCTGACGCTGACCTCAGGGCCGAGGAAGCTGGCCACCACCGGCAGGCAGACGCAGCGCCGGAACTGACGGCTCACGCAGCGCAGCTCGGTGGTCAGATGCAGCCCGCGCGCCGACCAGAGCGTCACGGTCGTGGGCAGCCGGCTGTGCGCCGGTATCGTACCTTCGGTGGGGCTCACGCAGACCAGCAGATCGCCGCGCCTCAACGTCTCCCATGTGAACGGTGCCGCGTAGTCCGAGTCGTTGACGAGCGCCAGCGACCGGCTCACACGAGTCCAGAACGGCACGTGGTCCGGCAGGCGCAGCATGGGCGGCTCCAGCGACAGCGGCAGCGGCTCACAGCGGCACAGCGTCTGCACCTCGTATGCTAGCACGTCCCAGAAGCGCCGCGCGTCGGCCGGCGACAGCGAGCGTGACCGCTCGGCGCGCCGCTGAGGCGGTGCGTGCAGGTCCAGCCGGCCGTGCCGCAGCAGGCAGCCGGCCGAGGCGGCGCGCCGATGCACTCGCCGTTCTAGGCGCGACACCAGACCGGCGCGCTGCCCGTCCGGGCCGAAACGCACATCGTCGGCGGACAGCGCCATCTCGGGCAGCCCCTCCAGCAGCAGGCTCCAAACGACACGCCGCTCGCCCAGCCAGCGCGTGCGGCACGCGAACGTCACGTCCACCTCCTGGAATGGCAGTAGCGTGCCACGTGACGGCATCACTCGCGTGTCGCAGCCAGCAGCCACGTCCGCTGCGTCCGTGCCGTACACGTCGATGGCGGCCGGTCGGCTCTGCCAGCGATAGGCCAGTTCGACACCGCTCGTGTTGCGCAGCCGGAGTGTGCGGCGCGACTCCAGCTCCGGCAGCGTGGTCGGCAGGCGCAAGAAGTGGGCGCAGTACTTGTCCGCGCGTTCCCCGACCGTCGGCTCGTGGAACTCGCCGCGCGCTGCCACCATGCCGGCCCCGCCGCGCACGCCACAGCCGCGCACCGTAACGTGCTGAACCTGCGCGTTGTCACAGACGAGCGTCATGGTCTCGCGGTGTGCGCTAGCCGCCACCGGCAAGAACGACACCTCCAGCTCCACACTCTCGCCCGTGTCGAGCGTGAAGCGGTTTGGGAGGACAGCGAAATTCGCGCCGCCGCCGCCGTCGTCGCCGTCGCTGTCGTCGCCTGCCGGCAGCGCGCCCGGCCAGGCGGCGCGGCGCAGTACGCAGAACTGTCCGTGGCCTCCCTCGTTGGTGACTAACACGCGACGGCGCTTGCGGCAGCCCACCAGCGCCTCGCCCAGCGCGATGTTGGCGTCCATGCGTAGCACAGGCGGCCGATGGCTGACGATCAGCGGCACGGCCAGCTCGCCCAGCGGCGTCATTATCAGCACGCGATCGCGGTAGGTGCGCCGGCGGCGGGCGCTGAATGTCAGCCGGACGTCCAGCGAGAGGCCCGGCGCCAGCGTACACTGCGCACCCGGAAACGTGATCCGCGTCAGCTGAAACTGTGGCGTGGCCGGCGGCACCAGCCGCAGCCAGAGCAGCGAACACGACACGTTCTTGACACGCAGACTCAGCTCGTAGTCGGTGTCCACCTGGAAGCTGTCGAGGCACAGGGAGGGCGGCTCCGCACGCAACACCTGGGCGGTGCCGCTGAGCTTCGCCCGGCCACCCCGCGGGTTTTGGTCACCAAGTTGTGGCAAAATTGTCTCCAAACCGGCGAGAGAAGTCCTGACGGCCGATGGCCGGCTTTCGCGTCTTTTCTCTGTTGCGGGCTTTTTCGACTGCTCACTGTCGCTGGGGATTGGAGGCGCACAGAAGTCCTCTGGCACCAGTAGCTGGTATTTACGAAGTGTGGAAGAGTCGAGCGCGGTGAGCAGCTTGTTTTGCCGCAGCACGTCCAAAGAGGGTGCATGGGCTGGCCCCGGTGGCTCTGCTGGTGTGCCCACCAGCCGGACGGCACGTGCCTTCAGCAAATGCTGCTCAATGTCCTGCAGACTAGATCGTGTGTTTACATACGCGTCTCGAAGCTCCGTTAGCTGGTTTACGAAGTCGGCATGAAGTGGGTCCGGACGCGCTGGAAGGCTCGTCTCCAGGTGGCCAATGATGGCTTCATCAGCCGAACTTTGGCGATGCTGCTCTCCGTACAGATGACATAGCGTTGACGACAGGTCTTGAGACCCAGCCACGAGGGGACGCAGTATGTCTGGCCGAGGCAAATCTTTGTCCATTTTTAGATAATCTTAAGCTTTGCTTATCTGACACCCTCTACACGCTTGTAATACCGGGGAATGGGCCAGCGTTCATCACCCCGTTTAGTTCCTGGTCTCCGCTGTTGGCCTAAGGTCGACAGTTCAGTCAATAATTTGCCTGAGTTTGGTATTCCGCGAAGTTCAATTTTCCGCGCTCGTCCGTCCGTGAACGTTTAGGGTTATTCGCCCGGCCAAACGCAGGGAAGCCGCATTGAATGCCGTCGGTGCGAGGGATAATCACCTTTCATACAGAATCATCTGATCTTTAAACATATATCGAAGGTGCAACTGCTGGTGACACAACCCGACTCAAGGCGCAGGAGCTGACCGAATCCCACTCATAATCATTTCATTCTACCCTGTTGACCGTAGCGCGCCACGAATGCCGCAAATCACGACCGCAATCACCGCAAGTATCGCGTCATATTTGCCTTGGTCGTTTCCATGGATACCACAAACTAAACATTCCACGCTCCCACGTAAGCGGTAGATCACCAAGTAGGCCCACGCTGATTGGCTGTAATGCAAAGCATTTAACATACTGATTCCTGAAGCGCATTTGTAACTAGGATTGCACTTACGGTTGGCGAGAATTGTTTGCCACCGCGTGTGTCCCAACCGGTGCGAATTAATAGCAGGAAAGGTATTCATCCAAAATATTTCTGCGCGGACCGTTGCATATTTTCGAGCAGATTGAATCGGGGTCAGTGTTCCTTCATTTTCATCCGCCGCGTCGTTGTAAAGCGGCTGGGGTTCGAGTGATCGTGGTACTTACGTTTGAGGAGAAGGTATAGATATGTTCAAGAATACATTTCAAAGTGGATTCCTCTCGATATTGTACAGCATTGGAAGTAAGCCACTTCAAATCTGGGATAAAAAGGTCAGTGTCCAATGCGGTTCGTTTGCAGTGTCCAGTAGGGTAGTAATATTTTCAAGGCATTGAGTGTGCAGAGTGTAGGTACTCAGAAAATGCTCACTTGTTGGTTGTGCTCTTTGCTCGTATGGCATCATACACTGCTGTTTCTGGGCGATTCTGTAGCATGCACCACTTTTGTTGGATAGCATATGATGTTTTTTATGAACTGAAGTCCTTGTCATGCTGTCATGCTGCTCTGCTAGTCAAAGCCCAGGCTCAGAATGATTTGTTATATGTGTTAGATGATGTTCAATTACATCAATGCCAAGCTATCATGACCTGAGGTATGCAAGCTGGCTGGTGTTTTAAACCAATGCTGAGTTGAAAGTATTTGTACTTAATATAATGAAGACAGAAATATAAGGTTTTGGAAGCTCCTTGCACTGTAACAAACATAAAATCATGCTGCACAATAGATTTTGAAAATACTGAGCTCTGTATCCTGCTTTTGCCAGGTTCGCAATGGGCACATCAAGAGGATAACTGACAATGATATCCAGTCATTAGTACTGGAGATTGTTGGTACAAATGTCAGGTAGGTTGGTGCTTCTAGTGTTTATTTCCATTCATGCCCACACACTGAAAACCAACCATGGTGCTGTAGCCTTAGGCATGAGCTTAGTTTTGTTAATGAAATTGGGTGTGTCTTCCTGTTATTACTTAAGCTGGACACATCAAATGCCTTGGCCCCCCAGATTTTGACTGATTTGGAAAATAGAGCCAGAAAGAAACTTTTGTCAAATTTTGTATTTCATGTGACTTGGATGCTGCCAGAGAATGGGAAGAAAATTAGTGCTGCCTGAGCCTGGACTGAGGAGTAAACAGCTATAGTGAGCTGTGCAGTTACCAGGGAAGCAGTGTTTATAGACAATTTTCTTCTTCACAACCAACTTTTTTCCCAGCACTACCTTCATCACATGCCCGGCAGACCCAAAGAAGACCCTGGGAATCAAGCTCCCCTTCCTGGTGATGATCATCAAAAATCTAAAGAAGTATTTCACTTTTGAAGTCCAGGTAAAGTGATGGTAGTTGGGGACATAAACCAGCTATTGTCAGGTGACATTTTAGTTTTCTTCAGTTTTGTTCTTGATATAAGAGGAAGTGGCTTATAAGACTGTATGCAGTTTACAAGCATAATAAGCTGGACCCAGAATTTGTCATTGGAATGTGGGCTGTGTAGGCAGATTACAACTTTCACTAGTTTGATGTAACCTGACCTGCGCACTATGAATGTTTCTCAAATTGTTTGTGGGAAGTGGTGCACTGGCACCCTGAGACATCACAGCTATTTTGCCTACCTTTTGCTGGATGGTTGGCTCGCTATGGTTTGAAGCTCTGGTTGGCCATTTGAGCTCTAGGGGGCATGACTGCACAGCCTTTCAGCACCCATAGTTTGAAATACAAACTGGCTGAATCTGACTGATGTTCTGACATGTCATGCTTAAACATTTTGCTAATAGCCTATGCATGATGCAAGTGTGGAAATGGTACATGCTTGACATCATAATGAAAGGAAATCAGGACAAAGATTGGGCATAAAAAGTGGAAAAAATGTTTTGGTAGACTGGCCAGCATTTTGGGGCATTCTTAGTAGTTTATGTTGTATATCAGCAACATGAGAAGATAGCACATGAGTCTGGTTGCACAGTGTGGAAAACTTAATGGTGTACAGATGTACATATCGCTAGCCAATGTCCACCTCAGCGCAGTCTGATCCAAAAGCTATTAGGCGTGTTGTTAATTGACAGTGAAGGGGCAGATGTGAGGCTTTTTCAAAGTTGTCTACTGTATACCATACTCTTGTTTCCATTACGAAGTCTCCAGCTCATCATAAATGACATTTTGTGAGCTGTCATGGAGTTAAACCCATCTTGGCTGGAGTTGTTTGCTAACTAGGACCCTTGCAGAGATCAGTTCTTCATAGGATGAAGATAGACTGAACTGGGTCACTTCACAGGTAGAACCCATCCTAAGCTACACTTAGAGCCATGGCCCACACAACACGACAGACTGAGACAATAACAAAATTGAATTTCCATTGGTACTGTTGTTGCACTGAGTAGTGCATGCTCTTTCGCTCAGGTGCTGGATGACAAGAACGTGCGCCGGCGCTTCCGGGCGTCCAACTACCAGTCCACGACCCGAGTCAAGCCGTTCATCTGTACGATGCCCATGCGACTGGATGATGGCTGGAACCAGGTGAGCAGTAAAACCGGGCAGTTCAAGTGTGTTGAACCCAGTTCATTATCGCCAGTAAATCACGTGTTGTATGCGACCAGCTTGGTGTCATCGATGGAGCCAGGTGTGCCAATGGTTACAAATCGATGGTTCCTCACATGCAGAAACGTTTGCCATCTTCAGTCAAATGCTGCTGCTTAGTAAGCTTGTAGTTGGTGTTATAGAACTTCAGTTAATGTGAAATGTGCAGATTAGTATTCAGTTTATAAGTTCACAGCCCTGACCTTAAGACCTGAACCCATCTAGCTTCTTAGCTACACGGCCGCGAAGGTGTGCAGATTTTTTCGTGCAGACTATTTTTAGGTCACCCAGGCATCGATGATATGGCAAGAATGTCATTTAAGCCCTGTCATTTCAATGGCCATGCAGCAATTAAGGCCAAGAAAGGCATAATTGTTGAGTCGTTGATGTCTGGCGTTCCTGGGTACCATTTCCAGATACAGCGGCCGTTAACTGGCTCCCAATCAATGTTATGCAAGGTATGGTGACATAGTAATGACATGTGGAGGAGCATGTTTACTAAACAGAGAAATTATGGTGGTTAGAGCAGTCTTCTCCACACAAGAGTGTATGAATAGTTATAAGTGAGCTCATTTCATCACATCTGGTGCTTCAATGTCTCCAAATCTAGCACATTCCCTTTAAGAGTACAGAAGAAGCATTGTTTGTGTGAAGGGTTCAGGAAGGGGTAAGCCTAGGGTGCCATGATGCACACCTTGCCAAATCTGCTCCGAATCACGTCTAAGGACGGACGCTATGTGACCGATACGTTTGACAAAGGCGTTTGCCCCTGGCCTCTTGCACTACATTACGCCCTGGGTGCCGGAGACTGTCCATTACACAGCGAGAGTACATCCCTCGTCGACGTGTCTGTCGATGGCACGATCATGATCTCTAACGTGCAAGGCTTCAAACACCATGGGTTTCCACTGCATCTAACAAGAAAAGTGGTGGTGCGTATCAGCTTTTCTCTTGTTAGACTACTGTCGCGGTCTTTTCTGACATACAGTTTTCACACGCTGACTGAACCGTCTGGAAGTCATTAGCAGCATATTAGGAATGACCCGGCATTTTTGACCAAGAAGAGTAGGCGTTGTGTGTTGTCGAATTATTCTCATAGTTTTTGCAATATTTCAGGGGGAAAATATTGTATAAATGAAGCCGGCATTGAGATGCCCAAAGCAACGTTGGTGTGTGTGCGTATGTGTGTATGCGAGGGGGGCGTTACAAAAGAACGCAGATCAGCGCCTGTACAGCACTGAGTACTCGTGACCGGAAGCTGCACCGTATCGTGATCGTACCCTCTCCGCCGCGCAGATCCAGTTCAACCTGGCCGATTTCACGCGGCGCGCCTACGGCACCAACTACGTGGAGACGCTGCGTGTGCAGATCCATGCCAACTGCCGTATCCGGCGCATCTACTTCTCGGACCGGCTCTACTCGGAGGACGAGCTGCCCGCAGAGTTCAAGCTCTACTTGCCCGTCCAGTCCAAGGCCAAGGTGTGAGTGGGCCACATGCGGCGCGTGGCCATAGCACGTGAGCTGCTGGCGACAGCCACGAAAGGGGCGTAGCTGCTGAGATGGGATTTCCGCCAAGTTTGGTTTGGCTCGTTCTCTTGGCACGTCCGGTAGGATGCGAGGAAATTGTCACCGTTGGTCGTGCTGCCATTGGTCATCAACGAAATTGGAGCCAGCTGGCGGCGAAGGATTGACTGCATCTTGTTGAAATGCTGTTTTGATATCGGTATTATCCTGACCCCAAGGCGCTCGGGCTGTAGTGTCTTCTTTGGTCCGTTGGGTTCGGCTGTTTAGATCTCAAGCCCAAATCTGGTGCTGAAGCCAGGACGAGTCCGGAGGCTTGAGACTCACAGACGCGTTGATGCCAGCAATGCTCGGGCTTTCGGGATCCCGTCGACTCGCGTGTCTCCCCCGTTGTCAACCGGGACCGCTGCAGGGCCGGTTAGGCGCGCTTACGGGCTGCGCGTGGTGCACCAGGCTACGTTCGAGCACAATCTGTGATGTTTCATGCTCTGTTTGCGTTGATGGTCCATTGACTGTTTATCATTATGTTCGTGCATAAATCACCCGTGTATCTCATTTGACGTGTTTTCCACCGAGTTCAATGGAAGGAAAGACGCCTCGCGGCAGGCTTGCTTATGAAGGGAATCAGGTTTTGAATGGAATCAAGAATCGCATTTCCTCTGAATGAACCTTGATACGAATCCCTAGCTCTTGCGATGACTCAATACGACTTGACTGTTGACAATACGACTTGACTGTTGATTCTTGTGACTTGATTCGGCGGAATCAACTCGGGCCCCAAACAGTCAGAAGTCACCAGCGAAACTAAAGGTTCAAAGGCGACACTTTGAAGAACTGATGGTAATAAATGACGGAATGGATGTCAACCTGTCTAGTAATAAGACGAGACTCAATTCGATTCTTAGAGATGATTATTTTACATTGAGCTCAAGCATGGAACCTTTGCTTGCATGTTTTATTCTGCCAAAATGCTGTGTTGATAATATAATGAGTTGGTAGGAATAGCTGTAGCCAAAACTTTCAAAGGTGTTTACGGGTGCCTGGAGTTTCATGGAAACAAATTTTGTCTTCACACACATGAATAGGGCCGCGAGTTATTTCCTCATGCCACTAATTTCGTTTTACATGTTGACCTGTGCTGCTGTGCTGCCGCATGGTAGGTCCCTCTCTTCATGAGGCAAGTCCTACTTTGCCCATTGCACTATGCATCTACAAAGAGTGGGCGAATGGGCCCTGCCAAAAAAGAATGGGCATTTTTACCTAGTATCAGGCAAACGTAAATGAATCTTGTCAGTTCCAATAACCGAATTCAATGACATCTTACTTGTTGCAGTCTTAGTAAGACCATACAATATGTACAAAACCGTCATTTACTTGCATTGATGGTGATTCTACTGCGGCCATAGAAGGTGAAAGCAGCTTCGTTCTTTCACTTAACTTCACAAGTAGCTTCGTTCTTTCACCTTCGATCGTCCTGACGTCGGCTTTAAGCACGTGCCACAGGGTGGGACGCACTCCTCCGCAAAAACGCACTGATCATTGCCGGTTTGGGCACGGATTTTTGCGTCTGTGGGTCAGATTTGGCGTGCAATTTCGGCCGCTCGAACGCTGCTGTTAAGCACTTTGTAATTTGTTGGCTTGCCAGTGAGGCCTGCAGCAGGGCATACGTTTCTTGCCGTGTTTTTTTTAAGAACTTACCGTTACCCACTGGGTGTGTTCTCGAACCAGGGAGGCGTGATTGTTTTTTACGGTATTAAGAGTTTTCACCGGGTCCGCATCTTATTGTCCAAGGTACAGAATGTCCAAAGGTACAGAATGTCCAAAGTACAGAATGTCCAATGTACGTATTGTCCAAGGTACAGACTGTCCAAAGACCAAGGCTTCCAAACTAGTTCCTGGAGCGGCCGCCAGGGTATGAATAATTGTCTTTGTTGGCAGACCGCGTTGCCCCGCCCAGCGCCGGCCGCGCGCATACAGTCGATACCATTACGAAGACCACGCGCTTGAGGCTGGCTGGCCGGATTACAAGCTTAGAAACAAATCCATGTCCGCTCCACGACGCAATGGAGCCGGATGGAGGTGGCGCCCCGAGCATTAATCGCTGATTGTCAAAGTTGAGCTCGGTAAGGTTTGTCTGCATTTTGGGCTGTTAAAAAAAACATTGAGAGGAGGCGGAATATGAAATGGAATTGCAGCCGCGCAGTGCCCGAAAATATGATTGTCGAAATCGACACCAGCAGTGGGCAATTCTGGACGCCGATCTTGACTGCTCGATTGTCAGCATCATTCAGACATAAGGTCGGGTTAATAAGTTCAAACAAGATCAAATAACAAATGAGTTTGGATTAATGATCTTTTCCGGCATCGCACACCAGCATTGTGGTTATTGTTGGCGAGCAAACGGGCCGTCGCTGTCGGCGCGGCGGCGGCGGCTCCGCGAGGGTGTGAGCGGCCCCTCTGCCGATTGGTTCCCACCATCTGGGGCCCATAAACCCACGTGGGTTTATGGGGACACGCGGGCGGGGGGACGCACGGTCCCTGCCGAGCAGTCCACACTCAGGCTCCGACGGCGCGGCTCGACGCGAGCCGCGACAGCGTGTACGACGACGACGACGACTTCGGAGTGTGCGACCCTTCCAACCCCTCTCATACCTTTGCCTTGCAGCTCTTTGGCTAATAGAGACTCTTTGCTTTCAACGTCTCAAGTCAATGGTCCTCCGGAATACTAACGAACTCTTTCGCACGAACAGTTACTATGGGATGGTTTTGTCAGCAATAGCAAGCTAACATCAAAAACGTTTCGTGTTCAGTAGTGAATATCGTTGAATGAGAGTGAGCATTCTTCAATACGGTACCATAGAAACACCCCATATCCAGCACGTACGGAGAGCTGATCGAAATACAGACAGTTAAATTTGAAATCATAGATGACCAGCACCAAGAATTAGGTCAAGGTCTTCAAGGCAATGACTAAAGCGCCATTCCTAGATGTACTTCACGTGAAAAACTCTGCTCATGTGACGTCCCAAGATAATGCATGCTTACTTGCCTCGAACAAAGTTGACGATTGCGCGCAACAATTTAAATATATGAGCGTTTGTCTCCTGCCGGTAAAATGTCTCCTTTACAGCTAGTGTTTCTTGTGCAATGCCGCAGCTATCAAACTACGCACGCGATGCAATTACCTAATTCGACATTAGGTATACTTAACGTGTTTACCTGTCACGTTTCCCTCGTAACGATGTACACACCTTCCGTATACGTGCGCGATTGAGGTGTCCAATGAACCGGTCTGAAATCTTACCTTTTGATTATCCCACCTGAACTTCCCCTGTAATAAAGTTCCTGGGGATTTGATATCTTGCCCATTTTTCATTTCATTTCCAATCATTTGATGCATACATGACGAACTTTTACCGCCAACGGAACATTGGGTTTTCCTGGAGCATTCAACTGGAATGAAATTAAGATGAGGACTGCTAGTCATGCTACCGTAAGGTCGTGCATATTGTTTGCGTGGGGTCCCGTATTTACTATTATATATATATATATATATATATATATATATATATATATATATATATATATATGCATATAATAGATAGCATAAGTTTTGGAACCCATGTTACACTGCGCAGCCCTTAGAAAACGAGGGCTAAAAAGCTATAAAAAACTAAGGCTAAAAGCTGGCGCTACTTTGGCTAGAAAGTTGGGGATGTAAGGTACATGTCCCTTTTATCTTCAAATTTAATGGCATAATTTTTTTGGAGGGGGTCCCAAGCGGGCAGCGGGGGCACCGGCTCGACTCCAGCGGGCACCACAATATTGCGTGCCCCCCCCCCCCCCCGCCCCCCTTCATGAAATACCGCCCCCGTTTGTAATCATTCCGCTGCGCAGTAGTAGCGCGGTATATCCCCGTTCAAACATTACGTCATCTACCAAGACGTGCTCCACATATGCAGAATGCGTTTGCGTCACTTTTTACGGCTTCTTTTTGGACATGAAAAGGAATTGCATCGAGGAGGCGCAACACAAGCGGCGCCGGACGCTCGTTTTTACGGGTGTTCGTGCGTAAGAGTTCGTTAGTATTCCGGAGGACCATCGACTTGATTCGAAAACGAACGTTGAAAAGGAAGATTGTATTAGCCAAATACTTGCAAGGCAAAGGTAAGAGAGGGGTTGGAAAGGCGGCGTCGCACACTCCAAGGTCGTCGTCGTCGTCGTAAACGCTGACGCGCCTCGCGTCGAGCCGCGCCGTCGGAGCCTGAGCGCAGACTGCTCGGCAGGGACCGTGCGTCCCCGCCCGCGTGTCCCCATAAACCCACGTGGGTTTATGGGCTCCAGATGGTGGGGACCAATCGGCAGAGGGGCCGCTCACACCATCGCGGAGACGCCAATATCGCCGATGGGATGTTCGCAGAGCGGACTGTGCATACTTCCAAAATTATATAGATGAGGCACACCCTTCAGGCACAACTCCCGACCTCCCTACATTTTTAAGCACTATTTTAGCCTCAGCGCACCAGTTCGTTCCACACACTCATCGTCGACCAGGGCACAAACGTGCGCCCTGGTGGAACGATGAGTGTCAGCGCACAGTAGCCCTGCGACGCCGGGCTATGCGTGTTTTTCGTAATTGCATGTGCAGAGCTCATGAAGAGGAGTTCCGCAGAGCTAAACATCAAGTCGATATAATCATTAAACGCGCAAAACAGGAAAGCTGGGAGCAATTTCCAAATACGTTCAACCGCTTTACCCTTCTATCTAAAATATGGTCACCGATTAGGTGTTTCACAAACAAACGCACGCCACATTATAAAACCCCGCACCTTGTAGTCAGCAACCAACACTACAGCATCCCATTTGAAGTCGCCACAAAATTTGTCACACACTTCGCCCGTGTATCATCATACGAGCAGTATTCCCAACAGATAACTAACACACTTAATGCCACACTGCTCGCACTCAACTTCCCGTCCGCTAACACTGAGACATCCAACGTACTCTTCACACCCTGTGAATTGGACCTTGCGATCAGTAAGTGCGAAAACACTTCTGTCCGTCCAGACCAGTAAGCCTACCCCTTCTTTAGAAATCGTACTAGGTCTGGACTCACCAACCTTTGTCGGCTTTCGACGATATGTGGGTTAACGGCTCCTTCCCTCCCTCATGGCGCTCTAGCACACTTATCCCTATACTTAAGCCTTCCAAGCCTCCCTCTGACCCTTCGAGCTATCGCCCCATCTCTCTTATTAGCTGTGCTTCTAAAATATTCGAACGAATGGTCAGCGGACGTATCAGCGTGTTCCTTGAGTCAAATCACCTTTCTTCACCTTTGCATTCAATTCAGTTCGGATTTCGGACTAAATCTGCTACGGTAGCACTATTCGTGGATTTAAAGGCCGCTTTCGACAGGGTGAATAAAAGTGTCCTCCTCATCAAACTACATGAAATCGGAGTTCGTGGCCGGCTCGCCGCTTTCATTAAAAACTTTCTAACTGATAGGATGTTTTCTGTGCATTGCGGAAATACTTATTCCTCTCAGACGGCGCAGGATCACGGTCTTCCTCAGGGTCTTATCACGGTCTTATCACCAACCCTCTCCCTTGTGATGACAAATTATGTTTTCAATAATATTAATAATATTTCTCCACATTTTCGGTATTCTTTACACGCGGACGACCTGGCTGTGTGGCATGCACACGCTAATGTCGATCGCGCACTGCATTATATGCAATTAGCTGTAAATGACATTCACGCCTGCTGTGCACGGTGGGGACTGCAGATTTCCCCCACAAAATCAGCTGTAATCTTTGTTTGAGTCTGTCTCCGCGAAGGTGCACACGAGTCGGCGGTCGGAACTAGACTATTTCTGTACTCTGCGACACGCTCTGCCATCTACCGTTCGGTCTAGATACCACTACTCGCGCGCTATACTCGGTACTCGCGCGATCTTCTCTAGGCGAAGTAGTGTTCAACCCTCCATCCCCCCAACCCCCTGAATCTTAATGGTGAAATAATCCCTCTAGGTGACAGTTTTAAATACCTTGGAATAACATTAGATCGTCGTCTTACTTTCAATGCTCATTTTGCTGACCTTAAGCAACGCTGCGCCAGACGACTGAACATAATGAAATGCATAACAAGGCGGGAGTGGGGCGCCGACAGACGCACTCTCCTCCGCCTCTACACCCCCCTGATACGCCCGATCTTGGACTACATTGGCCTTCTTTTTTATGAGATTTCTTTGTAACGGTGGACCATGCCCCAGGTCAGTGTGTCAGCATTTAAGGCGAGTGGGGCGATGACTCATGTCTGAGTGAGGAGAACAATCACGGCTCGGGGCAGTGCGTCACGGTGGCGCCGGCCAGTCGCACGCAGGTCGTGTTGCGGGTATGAGCCTTGGAAGCAGCATAAGAGGTGCTGCTTGGGCGCGTGGAGTGAGTGTCGGTGTCGTGTGCGGCAGTTCGCCGGTGTGTGTGGGGTGGTCCAACCGAGATGTGACCGCCGAATAGAAGCCATTTCAGCCAGAATGCCTGAAACCCCGGCAGCGGCTGCAGGCGGTGTGACCGCTGCCCGCTGCGAACGATGGACACCGCGGATGGTGAGAGTGGTCACGATTGGCGGCCGGGAACTCGGATGCTGCGGGGCCGGCAGCATGCTGGTTGATACCAGGGACCGTCGAGTGACGCTCGAGGTCTTCGTAGTGCCGCACCGACCGCTGGGTGTTGACGTCGTGCTCGGCATGAGTGGCATCACTGCCCTGGGAGGCATCAGCGTGCGGACGCCGACAGACGTGCGGTTCTGTGCGGCGGCAGCTGTGACCCAGCGAGGCGTGGGGCGATGGAGCAGCCTCCCGCGGCCGGTGGAGCGGTGGAGCAGCCTCCTGCGGCCGGTGGAGCGGTGGAGCGGTCTCCCGCGGCCGGTGTATGTCGAGTGATTGGATAGTATGAGACGTTGGTGTCAGTGTATGATATTTGAAGATCAGAGGTGAGTGTCGCGGTGGGCCATGCCCCGAGTCAGTGTGTCAGCATGTAAGGCGAGTGGGGCGATGACTCATGCCTGAGTGAGGAGAACAATCACAACTCGGGGCGGTGCGTCACGGTGGTGCCGGCCAGTCGCACGCAGATCGTGTTGCGGGCATGAGCCTTGGAAGCAGTATAAGAGGTGTTGCTCGGGCGCGTGGGGTGAGTCTCTCTCTGTCGGCGTTGTGTGCGGCAGTTCGCCGGTGTGCGTGGGGTGGTCCAACCGAGATGTGACCACCGAATAGGTTCTTCCAAAGAAGTCGAAACTCTGGAGACCATCCGAAACGCAACTCTCCACATAGTGACTGGTGCACTTCGCACATACCTCGGTCCCAAATCTGCTCGCGGACACGAATATCCCCTCCCTATCACACCGACGAAAATTACAACTTCTCAGATTTTACGCACGAGGCACAGCGCACGCTGGTAACCGCACATACAACGCCCTCGCACTCCTCCGTCCCAACCGCACACTTACTAACGCGAAACTCCAGCATCCAACCATCAGCACTCGTGTTATTCGAGTGCAGCGAGCGCTTAATCTCCCCAACATTCCTTGCAACCCAACTCCCAGTCCCCGACCCTTTTGGGGCGACCCTATACCTAACGTAATCTTTCCGTTTAAACACAAAAAAACGAAACGTATCAGAAACTGAAGTGCATGCACTCTTCGCGAGTTCAAAGGAGAACATGACCAGCACACCTTTATTTATACTGACGGCTCCCGACGCCATGGTCGCACAGGAGCTGCCTTCGCACATCATAATTACCACAAATCAAACCGCCTGTCAGATTATAATACTGTGTATACGGCTGAACTAACAGCGATCCTGGCAGCCCTGCTCTACATCAAGCAAGGTAATCTACGAAGGGCAGTCATATGCACCGACTCTTATTCGTCGCTACAAGCTCTCATCACTCCATAATTCATCCCACCCAACTTTAAACGGCATACGACGAACGCTCCGCTCCCTTCCTCAACAACCTCAAGGAACATTTCTCTGGATACCTGGGCACACAGATATTCATAGAAACAGCACTGCTGACGAAGGAGCAAAACGAAGTCTCATACTTCCGGAAAGTAATCATCTGAATTGTCCCGTTTCTGATATTCCAGCAGCTATCAATTTACATTTCCGTCTCTTTCTCCAATCGGAATGGGATCAACGCACTCATCACCACCTTCACCCAATCAAACCCGTACTTCAGCACTGGCCGGCAATTAATCAAGATAATCGCCTGAAGGAAGTGCTGCTTGCCAGACTGCGTATCGGTCACACCAAAATCACCCTCTGCCACATTTTCGAACGAACTGCTCCTCCGCTTTGTCGTCGCTGCGGCATCCCTTTCACAATAAATCACTTCCTCCTCGTGTGTCCGGTATATCAATGATCAAGGCAGCCGCTCATCAATTACACGAACGCAAATCGGCTTCCATTCAATCCCCATTCTCTCCTTGGTGATTCTTATCCTTATTTGATCGTTCTCCTCTTTGAGTTTTTACACAGTGCGGGATTAGATATTTTCATTTGAATAAAGGGTTTTTTCCTGCATAATTCGGCAAATATTGCAGGTTTTTCCTTATTGGCTAGGAGTCCTGGTTTTTCTTAGTTAGGACTTCCCAGGACTTAATAACATCACGCAACACCACAAGGTCGTGCCGGGCAGAGGAGCCCGGGGCTGATCCCCCCGTTGCTGCAATGAAGCGGGCCGGCATCCATCCATTGCACAGGTCGCCGACAAGTCAGCTGAGCCAAGGCCATCGCTGACACGGACACCCCACGCAGGACACACGGCGCCCCAGGAGTAAGGCGGAAGGGCCGGTGAGGAGGCTCACTTGTCGTTCAAACGTGCTGAATGCGTGTTATGTCGTGAAATAAATATATCTGTTGCTGCGGTCTGATCTTGCTATGATCTTGCTGGACAAAAGTGAGCCAGGTTAACGTAACGTCACTTACAAATACTATCTCACTTGCTTTGCGCCGGACAGCATAAGCAGGTTTAACGTAGTCGTTGCCTGGCCTTTTGCCGGAAGTAAAGCTCCCCCCCCCCCCCCTCTCGGAGGTGACTCTAGGTCTGTCGAGGGAAAAAGAGGCCTCGCATTGGCCCACAAAAAAGTCCAGGAGACTATGCGCTCTAATCCAGCACAAGACGAGACATTCTGCCCTCTGGAGATGTTTATTATGCACACCTCTTACTTGTTTCGCATTTTAATCTCATAGGTTGGTGGGCATGATCGATATTTATATTGGGGGGGGGGGGGGGGGAGTGCGATGACTGTCTGCCAGCAGACCATGCAAAGGGTACTGACTTTTTGTTTTGGGGGAGCAGGAAGAAGGCAGTAAGTCTCCTGTGGACCATGTAGTTGCTTACCTTGTCTAGTTGCAACGCATGATTGGTAACCAGAGTCAGCAATTTTCTGTTATAATCCATCGAGTTTTGTCATAAGGCAAATTATTATGTCACAAGGCATGCAATGGGCTTATTTTGTTCCATATTCTGGATTATCTGTCCTAAATTGCTTGAAGTGGTCCCTCATGGCTGCTTCAACCAGTTGTTTTCTATAGTTGTCATAGTTTGCTGACTGACAAATGACTATACTGTATATATGCACTATACTTTCAACACAGGGATACCCTAAGCCGCATAGCCATTATAATTTGAGTCAAATATTAGTATGTAAGAAATAGTCAGACCATCCCATTTAAAATGTGAAGCCAACATACATACTCTGTCATTAAATATGAATAAACAAGCCTAAATAGATGTCTTTGCTGCAGCTGAAAAGGCAAGCAGCAATACTGGCATGGCCATCTAAAAGTTATGTTACTTTTGGAGAAGAGAGATTGTATTGTAGAGCATACCCATTATTGCCCTTGACACAGGTTAACCACGGCAATCAAAATAAGTTGTTCAAAGTGATTTAAAGTGCTTTGATTTGTGTGTTGTCAACTTGGTCTGATGTCAACAAGCATACACAAATGAACTGAATAAAAATGCAAGTTGTAACCAGCCAACAAGCAGTTACGTCATGCTTTTATCGCAACCACTGCTCTCAACAGATAGGTGAGTTGAGATGATGTTCAACATATGGGTTGCTCTAAGTTAGGTTAAGACAGTTAAGTGCGTGGCAAGTGGCAATATGAATTGTGCAAGAATCAGTAACTCACAACTGCCGCTGCGATGCAAACAGATAAGACAGGAGGAGATGAAGTGAGGCCTCTTTAGATTGGATATAGTAAGGCTACTTTCATGGAAGTAAGCATTGGTATTTTGCAAGAAACAGTGACAAAATGTTTGTTTTCCCTGACCCCATCTCAACAGAAGCCAGAGGTATGTCAGTTGTATTTGACTTGGTGATGCGCTGATGTGTAGGAGCCCAAGGTTTTTTGTTTGAGGGTTTTATGCCTGCTCAATTTTCTGTTGTCATTTTGCTTTTGAATTCATTTGCTTTGTTTTGTGTTAAAAGTGTTGTGGAGGGTAAGTGCAAAGTGCAGCATCAAACTATTGATGTTAATAATTTTTATGTTTATCACACTGTCAAGAAATTTCTATGCTTTAATGTATTGTTTCAATTTAATGGCCTGAGATGTTAAAAAACAAAGCAGTTTTGTCAGGTTTTTGATATTACGTCTATGGCAACTTGAAATAGATGTCTTTGCTTGCTGAAGCACCAGTCACGAGCTCGTAAGTTCAATCTTCCGTGAATTGATTTTCCACTCCCGTACGGTCTTTTTGCAATGCAATTTTTTACTCCCACCCTAGTTCAATAGCGACTCTAGCACCCTGGTTAACGCTCTTGTTCAGGTAAAGTACGTAGCTGTCGCATACCGGACTGTTTATTGTTTTCAAAGTTCGGACGGAGCGGACAGTTTACAAGAGAAGCAACTACTAAATTATAAGGATACCGCAGCAGCAACAGTTGCCTGCTGATTGATTTTGACACTGATTTCCTATAGAAAATTGCGTTCTGTAGCCTTTCTCACAAAGACAGTTTTTTGTACATTTGTATTGTAGCTTGTAAATTTGTGTGTGCAGTTGTAAAAATGTGTTTCATGAAGCAGAAACCTACAAACAACAACTACAAATTACAAACCTACAAAACCACACACAAAAATTGACAAATCTCTCGAGAATTTCTACAACGGTACCTTGGTATGTTTCATAAAGGCCAGCTGATTTTCCAGCCGTGACGCATTTGTAAGATTAAAAGTACAAATTACAACTACAAATCAACGATGGCCTACCCCGTTGTAGAATAGGTGATCGTTAGCTTAAGGCAATGCCACAAGCGAAAATGGATTGTGGACGCAAAGCTCGCAGAAGGAGGCTGGCAAGAATCCCCAGGGGCAAAATAAACAAGTAATCGGATGAAGTGGAAGGACAAACAAGCTCGCAGAACGCAATGCTCAGATGAAGTAACCCAGTGATGGTGTTGATGGATTTGATAATCTCTAACTCCGCGTATGGCCCGTGCAATCAAGCGTGCAGCAAATTTATTCCTCTGCGCTATTACCCATCACTATACATGACCTTGGCAGGCGCATCGACCCGATCGAAATCCTGCGTTGTCTTGTGCTCGCACGTTTCAGGGGTGGGAGGGTACTGATGCGAAGGTGGTCATTTTCTGTGAGTAGGCCAGCTGGCATGCAAGTCACTGCCGGGATGAAATGGATGTACAAATGGGTTATTAAATGTCTTAATTTTAAGTGTAGTTTCTACCCATGCAGGTGAAAACAGGCATGTCATCCTATCGAACTGCGGGCATGCGAAGCCATTCACGTTGACGCCAACCAGGGACAGCTATCGCCGGGTGTGAACAATGCATGAATCCCATGTCTGTAAGTGGAATATAGGTGTCTATCATGGTAACAAAACACTAGTATTACGCCGGTGCAATGAGTCACCGCTTCGCTGTCGGCCGTGACGGTGCCAATATTCTGTTTGTTTGCTTCTGCTTAAAACTGTAAGACGCGCAGTGAATACAGTGACAAATGTACTTGATTGCTGGTATTAGGGAACCTAATGTTCTGCTCCTTGACACTTCCGATACATTTATTTTGTTTTTGTTTGCAAACCGCGGTGTTTACGATTATCCATAGCATAATTTGTTTTCGTGCGCTCGTCGGATATTGGCAACATCAGCTGGCGGATGAAACACTGGACGGGGGGGGGGGGGGCATCGTTGGATTTCCCAGGTGGAATCCCGTGCGACTCAGTACAGGGCAATGACGTCACTGGTGCCCTGTGTCATAGGCCCCGCCGCTGCTGTCTCGATCGTGGTGGCGTAGCGGAAACGTAGGGTAGATGCAGCATTCAAAGCGATTGGAGGCAAGGCAATTAAAAAAGCTTTGATTGGAAGTAGCAAGCAAAGTCGCACTGGTTCGGTTAGTGTTCCTTTTATCCTGCAAGCAGGGGCGTCAGCTTTTCTAAATCATCAACAAATTATTCATCGACATTACGCCCTTGTGAGGAACTATGAAAAACCGCGGTATTTATGAATAAACCTCGATCTAAATACATTTCTCGCCGGCTCTTAGGCCATTCGATTTTGATGTACGGCAGTTTTTCAAGTTGATGGCACGGAGTAGTCCTTTATCTTAGTAGAACGGTCATCAACCGCAGGTCATGTCTGAAGAAGATCCCTGTGATATTTATATTTTCCTGAGATTTAGTAGCATTGAGGTCAAAAAATTGTGAAGGGGGGCAACCAAATAAGGTAGACGGGTGTCAAACGAGGGCCCTCGCAAGCTCACAAAGGGGGCAAACCGACTCCTGCCTACAAGATCATAGTCTTCAAACCCTGCTGTCGCTGCAGTTTGATTGTTTTGGAGGAGCATAGTCAAGGGGCGCTCCATTCTGCCCGCAGGTCTGCTTCATATTTACCACAGCGCTCTTAGAGGAAAATTTAAAATTGTCGTGATGCGTTATCGCTGCGGCCTGCCCCCACCCTCTTAAGAAAATATTGATTGTGCCCCTGCTGTTGGTATGAACTAACGGCAAGTACGCGCGGAGGCTAGGTAAGCGCAGATGAAAAAGAGCCACCGTGTTTTATCATGGGGCCACAGTGCCAGACAAGGGATCCTGTGTCAGCAAGGGAATCCGAGTCGGCAGCGGGCCCGTTTGCCAGAAAGGGACAATGACGGGACCTGGAATGTCAGCGGGCCTCTTGCATTGTTGGGTCCCCCGACAATAAAGGGGGATAGGAAATAGGGTGGTAACAGGGCCCGCATTGATTGACGCAATTTAATGGTTATGTGTCGGACAGTGGACCCATTAATCAACAAACGACCTTGCTCCGTTTTGTCCAGTCGCCTGATTTTATCAAAAATGATCCCTGTGTCATTTAGTAGATCCCTGCACCTGCAAGAAATTATTGTGCGTCACTGAAATCCTCTACTCCGAGTCGCACGAACTGCTCCCGTCGGAGGACGGCCGGAGTCATAAAGTGGACCAGTGTTTCCTCAGAGGGTTTCTGAATCGATCATGAGGCCCGGCGCCCGTACCACCAGAATGTCGCACCATAAGTATTCTGTGGCCCCCAGTGTTTCACTGACGACGACGCCTAAACGAAACAAGTATGTGTTGTCAGTGTCCATTCCATGGCCCCTTCATGAACACGCCCGTCGGAATAAGTGGATACAAACAGAAACGAAAGAAACGGAAAATTTGAGGTGCGCTCAAAACTTAAGAAATTTAACTAGGGGCCTTCCATAAAGCCCTGTCACTCGTGCTCCACCAGGATTCTGAGTGCGACCCTGGGCACGTGCACATGGGTGACACAGAAACCGGCGCTGGAAGGAGCGGGGACAGCGAGAACGGCGAGCCCGACTGCGTGAGCCTGACTATGCATTGACGCCAACGTCCCACTCAGTATGGGCGATGTAATTTAGGTTAGGTTTACGGAATTTACGCTGAAATAATCGTTTGATAACGCAACCTATTTTTAGGGACGGAAGAAAGAAAGGGTGGCTTTCCCAGCAAATTTGGCATGCAGTGCAGCTGTAACCAACGGAAACGCAAATATCCAGATCGCAATATGCATCGTGCGGGGTTGCGCGCTGCTCTCGCTGTGGCAAGACTCCAGTGACGTCACGTCAGCGTTGGGCGTATGGGATGCTAAAAAGACGGTCAGGCGTACTTTTTTACGTCCTTGGCAAGGCCGGTGATTGGCGTTGAGAAATTACACACGGCGCAGAATTTTACAACTAGAATTCTACAACCTTCCCTAATTTTATGAAACAGTTGGAAGTTGTAGTTTGTACATTCTAAATTACAACTTACAAATACAAACTGTTTGTAACAACTCTTTGTGAGAAAGGCTACTGGTCTGTGATACAGTTCATCAAAACCTATCGGCCTAGCCATCGATGTCTCGTGCAAGCGTTATCATAGTGCCGTGTGCCTAACATTAGGATATGGAAGCTTGCATGCTTGATGTTTAAAATACTTTTTCTTGTCAGGATCTGCACATATTTGCAACAGTTGCGGTGGCTCACAAACCTTTTGAGTTGCGCGTTTTGCGTTAACTTATTCACAGGTGACCACGTGTAGTAACTGGAACTGTTGAATTATCATAATATATTGGAACTATTGGCGTAGAATCTTGGCGTACCCAAGTGTCTCCCGGTGTACTGAAGTACCTGTGTATTTGGCACAGATTTCATAATTGTGAGAAAAATCGTGCATGCGTGCGTGCGTGCGTGCGTACGTGCGTGCATGCGTGCGCGCGCGCGTGTGTGTGTGTGCGTAACAGTACTGTTGGAAACATTAACGGTTGCCACACGTGTAAGCGTTGCCTTTTTCTTTTAACGAGTGATGGATTTTGGGGTTTGCCCTCGTGCGATGAACAGAGGCAGTGTCACCGACTTCCCTTGTAGGGCGAGCATATCTAAAAAACTGAAATTGTCATCAGATTTCCCCCACTTTACAAACTAACTTCCTAGATATATGAAACTAAGCACAACCACCTCTCAGCCTGGCGGGATCTCATGACTTGTTAATAAGTGCCTCCTCTTGGACTGATGGGGCTTTTAGTAGCAGAAACGCCGCCGTAGCTCAATCAGTTAGTGCGTGCTGCCCAGCCCCATGTGACAGTGTGGTAGGTTTGAGTCCCCCCGTTATTCACCCTCAGCGGTCCACATTCGCTATTTGCCCCATTTCCTTTTAGAGTCTCAGCTGGGGGAGTAGAAGGTTCTTCCGAAGTCCCCTGAGCGTGGGCAATCCGAGTGTGGGTATTCCACGTATAGATCTTCCGGGCCCTTGCCCGGAACATAGTTCATAGTTAGCCCTTGAACATAGTTTTTCTGACCCTCATCTTTCCCAGCTCGGGAGACAAGCTCACCGTTGCTGCTTCGTTAGCGGCGAAACTGCTTTGTTGCTTTATGAGTTACCGGCTCGGGGAGTGAATGGGCAGCCGTAGAGAACAACAGCCATGTTTTGACAACTTAAATGTATTTTTATGCGTTTGGCCCCCATGCAGGGTTACTAGTTCACGACTTAACCGGTGTCACATTTACGCGCTGAAACTAGACTTTAACACAGTTTAAGTTACACACTCCCCTATTCTGGATTTTTCTTGTCGACATTGATTTACATGAACATAAATGCACGGTCCAGTTCAATGGTGACTCACATGTCACATGCCTCGGTGCCCGCTTTAAAAGGACCGGGCCTGAAAGCCCCCCCCCCCTCCCCGTCTGGTTGTTCAGGAAGCTCCCTGGAAGAGCCTTTCCTCAACTGATATCTCCTAGCACCGCCCCTGCCAGACCCAACCAATTGATGTGGGGAATCCACATCAATGGAAAATCACCACATCTCCGCCGATGTCTTGATGCACCAGTTAATTGTTCTAAATTATATCATGTGCAGTATCTTGACCACAAATGGTTGTTCGTTGAACTATATCCTATGATTTGTAATGTAGCGTGCTTTGTAATATGCTGCACCTTTGACCTCAGATCTCGGTGATAACTGATCAGAAACGGGCTATTAACCCGATAGGAAGCATGCATTATTGATACCCATACTTTCCCCTTTCTTGCAAGGTTTACTCCTTTGGACGCTGTTGTGGCGAATTAATTGTGGTGAAAACGTGACAGCGATCACTTAGAATAAACAACAGTTGCAACAAGAGGTTCTAGTTGTATATAGCTATGACGATACAGCGAACACGTTCCCGGTCAGACACAGAACAAGTTCCACGCCGGCTAAGGGCAACGTTGCGACGCTTTCACAGCAGCTCCGCGCGTGTCCAACGCCCCGCTTCACGGTATTCGTCTCGTATTCAACGATCACTTGCAAGTCGAGCGCGGCCTCGCCGACTCACAGCATCCGACGCCATCTCTACACCGGCGTGAGAAATGAATACGTTGCTATGCGGCCCACCGACCGCATGCTTGTAGTGTTCGCACTGGCGTCGACTGTATGCGCGCGGCCGACGCTGGGCGGACCAACGTTGCCTACCGATAAGGGCGATTATTCACACCCTGGCGGCCGCTCCGAGAACTACTTTGAAAGCTCCGGTTCTTGGACATTCTGTACCTTGGACAGTACGTACGTTGGACATTCTGTACCTTTGGACATTCTGTACCTTGGACAACATGAACGCCTCCCTTTTAACCTCTTCCCCGTAGGGTGCCGGAAGTGTAGTGGTTAACGCGTCTGCGTTAACGCGTCTGTGTTAACCACTGGGCGCCTGGGAAACCAGAGGTGCGGGGTTCGATTCCCTGCGGTGCCCGCCCTTCCTGCCAGGTTGGGAGGCAGGCGCCGCCACATAGCCTCGGCAGCTGAGTGCGTCGTAAAGCCCCAATGGCACACACACACACCTCTTCCCCGTCGGACAAAAAGGATGGAGAAGTAGGTAACGAAATGGTATGACAGTAGTTTGTGGGATACGCGTCTGCCTGGCAAGCCGTACTGCAGGTGGTATGCATACGTACTTAACCAAATATTAGCAAAACGGATTAAAAATCTGAGATCTCATTAAATCGTGGTAAGCGTACTGACTGAGGAGCTGGGAAGGTTTGTCGCTTGCAGATGACAAGGCCTTTCTGTGGATGACGGGAGCACACACGCCAAAAAAAAACGCGAAAAACATGAAATTTACCACCTAACCACGCACACGGTGATTATCTTCTCCAAAATTGCGCTGAATTCCGCAGAATTCGCAAAGCTTAAGAAACAGGAATATTATGAATGTGTTATACGTACCCAAAAGTGGGAAACACAGCCAATAACATTGCAATGGCAAAAAGGCTAATGATGAGTCAAGCATATGCAATTCTAATTCCAGCATCGATACTGTTCATTACAGTCATGTGTTAAAATTCACGAAGTTTGGCTATTGGATCGGTTTGAACATGGCATGTGGAATGGAACTCATGCTATATTCCGAATCGGAGTGCATTCAGAGTGCTCTGTGCTGGTATTGGTGTCACTCGATTGAACCGAGCACATCTCTGTCTCCGGATGCCGACTTATGCGATAAGAACTCTTGCTCTGCACGCGCCTTTGTCCAATACGCACTTGCTCATAAACTTCTGCCGTACAAGGTCTCACGCGAGAGGAAACTTCGACCGTGACCACTTTTGTCTCAAACGAATTTCTGCTATGCATCATTTTCCCGATAAGGGTTGTTCTCCTTTACGAACCCTGGGCGAACATGTGTCCGTCAAAGCACTGCCCATACTAACCACTCCCCGACTAGCTCTTGTCTGGAATCCGGCAGAGCCAAGGAGTGAACCCGGTCCTGACCCGGAGATGGTAGTCCAAAGGGTGGACCCGGTCCCGACTCGGAGATGGTAGTCCAAAGGGTGGACCCGGTCCTGACTCGGAGATGGTAGTCTAAAGAGTGGACCCGGTCCTGACTCGGAGATGGTAGTCCAAAGGGTGGACCCGGTCCTGACCCGGAGATGGTAGTCCAAGGGTGGACCCGGTCCTGGCCCGGATATGGTAGTCCAAGGGTGGACCCGGTCCTGGCCCGGATATGGTAGTCCATGGGGTGGACCCGGTCCTGACCCGGAGATGGTAGTCCATGGGGTGGACCCGGCCCTGACTCGGAGATGGTAGTCCATGGGGTGGACCCGGCCCTGACTCGGAAATGGTAGTCCATGGGGTGGGCCCGGTCCTGACTCGGAGATGGTAGTCCATGGGGTGGGCCCGGTCCTGACTCGGAGATGGTAGTCCATGGGGTGGGCCCGGTCCTGACCCGGAGATGGTAGTCCATGGGGTGGACCCGGCCCTGACTCGGAAATGGTAGTCCATGGGGTGGGCCCGGTCCTGACCCGGGACGAGAACCACTGAAGCTCTAGAGGTTGTATGAACTTTCATTGGACCATCCATCTCCGTAAACTACCGGGTGCTAACGTAATTGATATCGTGATATCAACCAGTGGGATCATCGCGCGATTTACCGAAAATTAAGCGTAAAATGGCATAAGTAAGCGCGCGACATTCTGCTGTCTGCAGAATGTTGCTCGAGTTGAAGAACTTACCGTTTCCGTTAGCCCCGGTTTTTTCGGGTCTTTGTCTTTTCCCCACTTCCTCGCAATACACTTCAAAGACGAAGACGCCCATACGATACCATGTATTGGTTCTGATCGTGGCTGCCCAGACAGTCGCAATAGACAGTCACAGGCTAGTTATTCCGCCTCGTCACAATCCATATCTGTCCCGCCAGTTTAGACCATTCGTCAAAGTCCCGACATGTCTCGTAAATGTACAGGCCTGTCTTGTCACAGTCCAGATCTGTGCGGGCTTAGTCCAGGTCCGTCTCGCGACGGCCCAGGCCTGCTCGTCGCGGTGCACTTCTACCCCACACCGTCACAGACGCCACAATCTAGATCTGTCCCGTCACAGTTCAGGTGCCCTGTCAGTCCATACCTGTCGTGTCAGTCTAGACCCGCTCGTCACAGTCCAGGTCTGTCAGTTACATCCCAGATCTGTCTCGTCACAGTCTGCATTTGTCTGGCACAGTCAAGACCTGTCCGTCACAGCCCAGATGTGTCCATCATAGTGTAGACCTGTCCCGTCACAGTGCAGATCCGTATCGTGACGGTGCAGAACTGTCCCGTCACAGTCCAGATGCGCAGTCACCGTGCAGACTTGTCTCGTCACAGCCGAGATGTGTTAAACCACAGTCCAAACCTGTCCCGTCCCAATCCAAACCTGTCCCACCACAGTGCAGACCTGCCGCACCCGACGGCGGCGGCGGCGATGCTCATCGACGCCACGGTCACGCGTGGCGAGCCCCTCGACAGCAGGGTTGTGCGAACACGGCGCGGCAAGAACCCAAGACTAGACAACCTGGCATGGAAGCACTGGAACACGACACATGATACACGCTGCGGTTTCAATCGAGCACAAATTAGATGCAATAATATCTAACGGGGAATACGTAACGAACAGATAATAATGCTCCGCTTTATGAAACAGGTCTTATCAACAAACAAAAGATCTCAATGAAGGCTTTTCGAACTTCCTACAACTTTGAAACAAAAACTGAGTAACTGTTCGAAAGCCTGACAGTCTGAAACACAAACAACACCAACAAAGTAGGCACACCCCATAAATAATCAACCGAAAATCTTGGGTCAAGTGTTAAAGCAACCTATCGCTAATTCCGCCCTTTTGTTGCGATCTCCCATGATAACTGTCGAAGCCCGCTGGTAGGCTCACGAACAAGGGCATTACCAAATAGTTGCATACGATTTAGTGCGCAAAAATAGTCTCTCGAAGCACAAAAACGATCCTAACGGGCAGCGCGACCCGCGCCGCTGCCGCACGCGCAGCTCAGTTGATGAGGCGGCTCCACCATGTCCGCACGGCCGCGTGCGAGCAGGGCGCGGGTTCACTCGCGTTCGAAGCCCAGCTGGTGGGGTCGCCCGACCAGGCCCACACGGCCGCGTGCGGGGAGGGCGCAGGCTCACTCGCGTTCCAAGCTCGCGTTCCAAGGCGGGGTCGCTCGACCAGGGCCACACCGCCGCGAGCGGGGAGAGCACGGGTTCACTCGCGTTCGCAGCTGCCCAACACAGGCCCCCCGGGTCGGCAGTGCCCGCCATCGCCCGCTTCCATGCCATCCGATGACACTGCGGTGGCGTCCACGGCACCGCCGAGCTCTGCGAGTGGACGCCGCCAAGTCTTCTTTCGCAAGAGGACAGTCACGCTCTTCGTCACGCTATTTTCAACTGACCCCATCGAGTAGCCACCTTCGGACGTCACATAGTCACACGCAGCTATCGTCGCACTGTCAACCACCGCTGTCAGACTGACACAGTCCTGCCGTCACATTGTCACCCATGCTCTCAAACAAGAGCAGCTACCATCGCAGGCACACAAGTTTGTTTTGGACTGGAGGCATCCCGTCAGCCGCACAAACGCCAGACTGGGACGACCAGCGTCACTCATACACGTGGCTCTCATACTGGAACAGCTACAAGCGACGTCACTAACCAGTTGGACACCAAGTCGCTAACGCGAGGCTGTCCTCCGTTGCGACGTCGTAACCGTGCACCGCCGCACGGTTGTCACAGCACAGCTCCGCCACAACGGCATCAGTCTGGCCATCGGGGTCCCGGACGCCTCGCACCCTGCCGTCTCGCCTCGACACTCGTGACAACCTGTGAGACGAGCGCTACTTCGCGACGGGCCGGGGGCTCCCCGGAATGTCGGCCGGCGCATCAGACGCGGCTCAGTCGTCGACTCCGCTCGGTTCAGACCACAGCGCACGAGTGGCCGCAGCGGTCCGGTGGCAGCGCGTACGTCGATTGAAGGAGAACGGCTGCCGGCTTCGCTGACTGGAAAGACACGCCCCCGGCCGGAGCCGGGCCGCCGCCAGCACCGCCGCTCACTCGTCCTTCTCGCGCTGCTCGTCGCGCAGCTGCTGGTTGATGGCGAGCATGCGGCGCGTGAAGTGCTGCTGCTGCTTCTCCCGCCACTCCTTCTTCACCGACATCCGCTTCAGCTGCCCGTCCCTGTGGCGAGGGGGCGCTAGGAGTCACAGCTCCGGCGCGCGCAGGCCCGCCGCCCGCACTGGACACGTCGCTCGCCTAGCGGCGCCACACGGCCCGATTACAGCCACACACAGGGGGCCCGTCTCAGGGCGCCGCCGGGCGCCCCACAGGGTGACGTCACACGAGCGTGTAACACGGAGCCAGCGCCGGCGGCGGCGCCGCGGCATTTCATCATACGAGCGTGTAACACGGAGCCAGCCCCGGCACTTCATTACACGGACGTGTAACACGGAGTCAGCGCAGGCAGCGGTGCCCCAACCCTTCATCAGGGTCACACTGACACCTCGTGGCACAACCAGCGGCGGAAGTGGGGCGGACGTAGCGCTGTATGGTGAAGACCTCATGACCGTAGTTTTAAGAGGATACACAGATAGCACAGGGTCGTGGCCAGCGGACAGGACAGAGCCCCGCCGCATCTTGCGTCGTGAGGTCCGGTTTCGACCCTGCCCTCTCCCCCGGGCATTGACCTGTCACGGTTTCCACCCAGTGCCGCAGCGCAAACAACGAAACTGTGTGGCAAACAGGACAGCAGTAGAAGACATAGAAGACCGGCGGGAAGGCACTAACCACATGAGATCGACGAGTCCACCGGCGCTGGCGATGGACGCCTTGACGCGGTTGGCGAAGTCGATGGCCGTCTCGCTGGGCTGACGCGAGGTTGGCGGCAGGTACCAGACGTCGCACACGATCGCCCACGACGTCATCATCATGTACAGGTAGTGCAGCATGCTGTACTGGCTGCTGTCCCAGAAGGCATCGCCGAACCGGTGGTCGTACTGTGGAGACGGGAGCGACGTCACATGGCCGAACCGGGGGTCGCACTGTGGAGACGAGGACGTCACATGGCCGAACCGGTGGCCGTATTGTGGGGACGGGAGGGGCGTCAAATGGCCGAACCGGTGGTCGTACTGTAGAGACGAGAAGGGCGTCACATGGTCGAACCGGTGGTCGTACTGTGGAGACGGGAGCGACGTCACATGGCCGAACCGGGGGTTGTACTGTAGAGAGGAGAAGGGCGTCACATGGCCGAACCGGTGGCCGTATTGTGGAGACGGGAGCGGCGTCACATGGCCGAACCGGTGGTCGTACTGTGGAGACGGGAGGGGAGTCACATGGCCGAACCGGTGGCCGTGCTGTGGAGACGAGAAGGGCGTCACATGGCCGAACCGGTGGTCGTACTGTGGAGACGGGAGCGGCGTCACATGGCCGAACCGGTGGCCGTAATGTGGAGACGGGAGGGGCGTCACATGGCCGAACCGGTGGTCGTACTGTGGAGACGAGAAGGGCGTCACATGGCCCAACCGGTGGCCGTAATGTGGAGACGGGAGGGGAGTCACATGGCCGAACCGGTGGTCGTACTGTGGAGACGAGAAGGGCGTCACATGGCCGAACCGGTGGTCGTACTGCGGAGACGGGAGCGGCGTCACATGGCCCAACCGGTGGCCGTAATGTGGAGACGGGAGGGGCGTCACATGGCCGAACCGGTGGTCGTACTGTGGAGACGAGAAGGGCGTCACATGGCGCAACCGGTGGTCGTACTGTGGAGACGGGAGCGGCGTCACATGGCGCGCCGGCCGGCCGACACATGGCTGAGCGGCTACAGCGGTCTCAGTCAATACCACCCACCATACGCCCCGGGGCTTGCCCGGTGGACCGGCGTGTCGACCGTCGAGACCCTCCCCCGCACCCCCGTCTGATAGTCATCCGCTCGGGACCGGCAGATGCGTGAGCCACGTGTTTTGTGTTGCTGTTAACAACAAGCGAAAAACCGTGCGCTTGAATAACGACGGCCGTTAAATTATTCATACGCGCAGAAGTCAGGCTGATTTACGACTTGCAAGCGTTGGCATGGCGCAATATCTTATTGCCATGAACAAAGAAATGTCACCGAAGGACTCGACGGGGCGGATTTTTCCTGCTCTTATTAAGAGAGCGTTCCCGACGGCTACTGTCACCGCAGCGAATCGAATTACCGCAGACACTGCGCTGAGTTACTTATCTCGTAAATTTAAATTGGAGTGTGTCGTGAGTTAATTAGACCTCACGACAGCGAAGGTTTCAGAGCTTGGCTCTCACAGCCACTAGCGTTCATACATCATTTCCTAAGCGGCGCGGCGGTGATGTATCGGTGTCAATCTCTCTAGCCAAGTGTCGGAGGGCATTCCTCTATGTCTCCCGCTTTGTCTCGCTGGGAGGCATGAACGCATGCCTGGCAGTCAGCGGCGGCGCGGCGCGCAGGCACGTGCCGCAGGTAGTGGCTTGAGCCGCTCCCGACCTCACAGGACATTTTACCTGAACTGGGGGGGGGGGGGGGGGGGGGGGGAGGGGCAACTCGGTGCGGCTCAGCTGTGCTGCGTGCCTACAGTATGCACCGGATGTGGCTCCACGGACGCGACGAGTATGCGATCAAACGCAATCAGGGGGGTGAATCACACACCACGCAAAATTTACATGCGTGTTGATGTGACCTGTTTTATAACCGCGTGTGTGCTGATGCGCGGGGATTTCTTTACTGAGCCGCTGGCGCTGGTGTGACGCCACGGGCGACGCTGAGCTGCTACAGTGCTGCAGCGCTTGACTCACACACCGCACAAGCCCTTTCTCGTTTCGGGTTGCCAACAGCAATGCAGCGACATGCCCGTGTCTAGCAATAACTCGGCAGCTAACACGTCTGGCCCTTCACGTGAATAGCCGCTGTAGCGTCTGTCTGAATCACCTTACCTGCCTGCGTCCGCCAATACGAGCGTAGCGCCACACAGGCTCCAGTCACCTCGTCCGGCTCCCAGGTCAGAATCAGCGCGCGGACGCCAACCAACCCCGAGGTGACTCACCACCCTCCGACCTTCGGCCGACCCCACTTCCTGGCCCACGTACCTCCAATGCCCAACTGATCGCCGCATGAAGAGGGTCTCAAAAGTACGGGCGACAACATGATCGCGGCAGCTCCCCAGCAGCGCCGACACGAGACACGACACTGCAGCCATCAAGTTGCACGAGCCTTAGCAGTACTGGCACTGATGCTAGCACGCTTGCCTCCCGAATCCTCTACCACCCCGCGTTCGACGCTCCCTCCAATGGGCCGTCCGCAGCCGGTCCGTTCTCACCCGTATGGCGACGGGGTAGATGGTGCCGCCCACTTCGAAGCTGCCCTTCTTAAACTGCATGACGGACGTGTTGTTGATGCAGGTACCCTCCGGGAAGATGAGGATGGGAAGCTTGTGCGGGTCGTCGACGTGCTCCTTGAGCCGGCGCGTCACCGCCGACCTGTCCTTGACCTCGCCGCGCTCGAACCAGATGTGTGACGAGGCCCGCGTCAGGGCGCGCTGCAGCAGCCCCAGGAAGCCGCTGTGCCGCTGCCCGATCTGCCCGGGCACACGCCACAGCGTGTCAACAGCGGCCCAGGCACACCGCCACAGCGCGTCAACAGCGGCCCGGGCACACGCCACAGCGCGTCAACAGCGGCCCGGGCACAGCCGCGCGCCGCCGCATCAACAGACGAACAGGTATGACCAGCAGAGGCCACCAGAAACTCCCCAGAAATTATCTTAACAGTGCTGTGTTCTAAAACAGAGGACAGTGGCAAAATGTGCGGCTTGAGATCACCCCAGGTCGTAAGAGGCTAAAGACAACCGCGCTATGAGACGGGTCATCGGGACGTCCGGTCATCACCAGGGTCAGCGATGGGCCGGCATCGGATGACCACTCACCATCTCCTGAGATACAAAAGTAAGGATGATTGAAAAACCATCGGTCACACGCATGCAACACCAACACTCTTTGCGGCGCGGAACACGGAGACGTTAACAGATGTGAGAGTCGTCAGTTGTTAGTAGATCATGCCGAAAACTGAGCTGATGGATCCAGGCACCTTCGCCAAATGATGTCAGCAATCCATGGCTGTATCAATGAGTTGGCAAATGCCTTTTGTGATTACTTAAGAGCAGGAGGGGGGGGGGGGGGGGGGCGATACAGGGACAGGTTACCAATGTGGCATTCAAGTTAATTTACAGCTAACATGACTGAGAATTGAAATGGTATGAGCTGCCCAAGCACCACGGCTGTAATGCGCCACATCAAGGACTATGCAATCAGTTGCGCTTTTGGAGCTTCGCTTCAGCTCACCCTCCCAGCAAACGGGAGCGTCTCGCCGCCAGATAACTCGGATCACGCCCATGCTGCCAGTCCCGGACGTCCACACAAACGCCAGGCAAAGCACACGCCGCTACCACGCCAAGCAAGCTGCCGCCAGCCCTGTGCAGCGCCGGTCCCAGGGAAGCCAAGCGTGGGCGCTGCGTGGCCGCCGCGGCCGCCACATACCAGGCTGTAGGCCTGGTCACAGTTGAGCACGAGCACGTCGATCGGCGTGGTGTGGTTGGCCACGCAGATGCCGCGCATCGGCCGGTTCTCCGGGTTGTGGTACGTGATGACGGCCGACAGCGTGTTGGACATGAACTGGAAGCAGAAGACGCTGGTGCGCTGGGCGGCCCAGCGGCGCGCCGTGCTGTCCGGCAGGCAGCCCAGCAGCGACATGGCCAGCACCATCCAAGTCACCTGCGGCAGACCAGCGGCGACGCCACGCCCCGGGGTCACACGCGCGGGAAAAGCCCCTGGTAGCGGCACCGTACACAGGACCCGCGGTACACGAGACAACGACAAACGTGCATGCTTTCCCTCACGCACATAGCCACACAGCCCTCGACGGTAGCCCAGCATCGCCAAACGAGGCAGCCACATATCCCAGGCGGGATGCCTGGGATAGGACCACCCTCGGCAACAACACTCCCACATGGCATGCAGGACCGCGTCACCATCGGCGAAGGGCCGCTCAAGTCGGCAGCCCGCTGGACAGAGCCAATGACAACAACAATAACACCGTCACGCTTTTGCAGCGAACACTTGGCGGACCTGAGGGACGAACGCCCACGAGTCACCAGCGGACAGGCAAGCTGACCGAGCCGCCGCCGGCGTCCGAGCGGCACACCTGTCAAGCGTGCCAGACACCGCCCCTGTCGACGGTCGGCTGGCGCTGCAGAACACCCGGCCATCGCCGCCGGCGCCGGCCGTTCCGCCCAGCCAGCGTATCACAGACGGGCATGTGCGACCCTCCGCGAACGGGCGTACAGCAGCGCAACATACCTCCGACTGCAAGCCGGCGCTACGGACACCCCGAAGTGCCGCGGTCTGTACCACCAAGGCCGCCAGACACGGTGGACAGCACACCCAGACCCTAATCCGACCGGCAAAATGGACGACTCTACTAACTGGTCCGTGGCGTGCGCGGCTGACGGTGAAGGTCCCGCACTGTCAGCCGCGCACGTCACGAAGGACGGACACAGCTCCTGTCAACGAACCAGACGATCGATGCGCAATACTGCCGCTGCGTAAAGCTGGCGAAATCCGACGAATAGCCGACTTCCGGAAAGGTCCAACCAACAGATTACTGCTGAACAGGGACAGATGCAGAGCCCACTGCACGACAGACAGACGAACATACTACTATAGGATAACGAAGGACGGAGAATGGACTGCAGGGCACGAATAGTTGACTAACCCGCTGCAGACAGGGACGGATGAAGAGCCTAAATACAGGGACAGTTGAATGACCCGCTACAGCACAGGGACGCAAGCCTGCTACGAGACAGGGACAGCTAAACAACCCGCTACAGCACAGGGACTGACGAGGAGCCTAAAGACAGGGACAGCAGATTAGCCCGCTGCGGGACAGGAACGGCCGAGGGGCCTATTGCGAGACGGAGACCACAACATGGACGCGGACGAGGCCCCATGGACAGAGCTCAGCAGCACGGAGCCCGCGGGACAGACGAATACCCGGCCGCCGCCCACTGACCAGAGCGTAACTGACGTCACAGCTCAGGATACAGACGTCGATCGGCGAGGTGTGGTTGGCCACGCACACGCCCCGCGCGCGCGGCCGGTTCTCCAGCTGGTGGAAGCGCACGCAGCCCGAGTAGCTCCGCGTCAACATGCGGAACGCCATGAGCGAGACCTTGTCGTAGAGCCAGCGCTTCAGCCGGCACTCTGGCAGCACGCCAACGGCCGAGACGAAGAGGACAAACGAGGCCACCTTGGAAGACAGGGCGGCGCGGTGAGGAGCGCGCTGCGGCGACATTTCAGCGGCGTGCAGACTGCGACGCAGCACGCTGGTCATCGGCACGGGCAGCGAGCTGCAAGCCACTGGTCAAGGTCGGCTTTGTCCGGCGCCGCTCTCAGCACCCGCCAAACGGAGAAGACCGACAGAACGACGCGATCCAGGCACCAATCACCGACATGTTCCGAGTACAATATCATGATAGACAAGCATGCGTCGAACAAGACAGATAATGGAAGAGATATATGCATGGTGCGTACAAATATATCAAGAATTAGCATAATTTCGCGCCCTGCAAGGCGAAACACGACAAGGCAAATGTTACAAAACAACGCAGAAGTCCACTTACAGCAATAAATGGGCAAAATAAACATCAAAACATAAAACTCTCTTGAACCTTCAAAAATCTGCGAAAAGGCAAACATTCCACAATTAGGCGCTTGCAATTACAACAAAACACAACGAATAGATACAACACACGAAAGAGAACATCTTAGCTTAAAGACATCCATCCCACTGCCGTCCCCGCACGCAAAAAGGCTATCAATCCTAAAATGGGATCGTTCCACATAGGTGACCAGGCGGTGCTTACCGAAGTGAAGAAGATGGTGATTCGGACGGGCAGGAGGAAGCAGTACCGGAAAAAGAAGCCCACGAACCATAGCAGCGTCAGGCGCCAGCTGATGAACTCGTACTTCTGCTGAGTTCGCGTCAGCAAGTTCCAGGACTGGGAAAGAGAGACCGCGTAAGCAACTCCGTGACACTTCTGCCGCAGTCACCATCCATAACAAACGAAAAACGACAATCAAGCCGGGGGACAGGTAAAAATACAATAAAACATGACCATGAACCTACAACACCAGGTTTTTTTGCCCGGCTTTTTAAAGATTTATCCATCCAACATTTAAAAACATATCCATCCACCATTTATCCAACATTTTGAGTGTATGGATTTCTGGAACCGGACTTCAAGCTAAGCAGCACTTGTTACGGAAGCCCTGGCCCGCTCCAACCGAACGCGCAATTCCAATCAACGGCACAAGTTGGTGGCGAAAGTTCCGCGTACCGCAACGCTCGGCACGGCCCGGCTTGCCCTCTGACGTCACCTCGCCTTCAGCGCATCCGCTGCGACGGGCCACAGGACATACCTGCCAACCATAAATAGCAAGCGCCTAAAGCCAGTGGAGCTATCCGACCCTCTTACTATTCCCTGTCTCGCTTCAACCAGCATTCTCGCGACACCCCGCCTGTTCGAGGCAGGCTGCATTCATCAGTTACAAGTGCGTCGAGAGGCCACCTAGAGGGGGACCTCGACCGGGCACTCAACGCACACCACGCTGAAGGGTTCCTGCGCGGGCTGAGGCTCAGTGGCTGACCCCTCCCCCCCCCGACCCCCGGCGCATTTAGTTCTGCCCCATCGGTATTCATTCTCCGTCATCCCACAGCCATGACATTATCATTGCCGGTCGAAAGGGCTCCAATCTAAACAAATAGACAATCCAAAGCTACTATAGCCCACACGGCCACGGGCGGGTGGATTGGAAGGCAGGCGCTCTAACCACCTCAGCTATCCGCACACAGCTGAGGCACATTCTTTCACAACACCGTGCGCAAAATCACGTTTGCAAAAACCACTGGCTTTGTGTTTCTGCTAGATGGTAATGCGACAGATAGAATGAGAATGTTGCAGATCAACGAACGATGTGATAAAATGGTGAATTCTTAAAAGCCTGCAATGGAACCTTAAATTACGTAAGTGGTTACCAGGGAATACAAGTTCTCCCTATATCCACATAAGTCTCTCACAGAACCAAATAAAAAAATACCCGATTACGACGCAACACCAATCAAACACTCATTTCCGAACCAGATCAATGGGCGTCATACGGCCTGGGCAGTCGGCGCGTTCTCAAGCCCCAATTTGCCATCTGAGCCCAATCATGGTATACGCGCGTGAAAGCCACGAACGTAAATATTCCCCGATCTCTCACAGGAACAAAGGTGAGTGCAATGGACCGACGGTGTGCATCTGTAGTATATCTTCCAGACCTCGAAAAACAAAATCGCCGACGGAAGGCACAGCCTAACATTCCCCAGTCCTCAGCGTACCACTGCACTGTACAGAAGGTACGCCCATGGAGCGCCCAGCCGGCAGCCAGCGTTTAATCTGCTCGTGTGTGGCCGGGAGCGATCACGCGAGCCTGTCCTGAGCGGCCGCCGGGTGGTGGGTCAGCGTCCTGGCCGACACTGCGCAGGCCGGCCGCCGTCCGGACTCCGGACCGTCCATCGGGACCACGCGGCCACCCGCCACCCACCGCCGGCCGCACACAAACGTCAGCCAGGCGGCGGTGTGTCGGATGGAAGGGATGTCACAAAACCTTCCGCCACTCCTGAGCAAGCGTTTCTGAACATACCCTCAAACTCAAGAGACACCGACAAGCCTGGCATACATGTTTTCGGCGTCCTCCCTCGTGCACGTCCGGAGCCGCCACCGGCCGGGGGGGCGGACGTCACACCCTGCCCTGCCCCAGTAACAGGACGACGGGACCTGACCGGCGGCCGGCACGGAGACCGACGTGTACCGTGACCGTCACCGACGGAGACGGTGCGAGATGTCACCCGAATAAACAGGCGCGCCGCCGCCGCCGTGTCGCCCCGGCAACGGTTCGGCCGCCGGTCTGCACGTGCCGCGCACGCGGCCGGCCCGGTCCGGGTGCCGCCGCGCCCCGCCCACCGGCACGGCCGGGTCCGATGCCGAGCCGCCTCCACCAGTGGTGTGCTCATGTGGCAGCGCGCCGAGGCCGTGTGGCCATAGGCGCTCAGATCAACGTCCACCGCACGAGTGCGACAAGTTCCCAGGCTTAAATAAACAGAGCTATTTTTCCAAAATCGATGCCGGTTACAGATTCCCATGCGCCGGGAGGAGGGCAAACGCACAGGCCCGTGTATGATCACCGGAGCCGCCATAACAGGGTTAGCCTCAGTCAGAATCGTTTCTTTATGATCACTTGGTTCCCAACCTCGCACTTAACGAGAGTGAGCCCCACTAAAAACAGTCTCTCACGACGCCACTGCAGTGTAAAGGGTGGGCGACTGATGATGGCATGCTCACCAAATTGAGTATAATCACACAGCATGCGAGGCTCGACAAGCCCTCCCGCATGACGACAACCAGATCATCATCGAAAGTCACGTCGACGGGCAGCCCATACCAGCACCGTACCAGCCAGTTGGCTGGTGGGCCCACGCGCGCGCGTGCGGCCGCCGTGTCGTGCTCAGCTACGGGCGCTGACCAGCCGTGGCCGTGACCGGCGCCGGCGGCACGGCCGGCCCGCCGGCGTCTGGCGGCCGCGTCCAGTGACGGGACCGCCCGACCGGTCACCAGTCAGCACCCCTCGGCCGGGTGCCGGCGCTCCGGAGTCCGCGTCCAGGGGGCGTGCCGCCCGCCACGCCAGCGCGCAGCTGCCGGGCCCAGCGGCAGCCGGCCGACCACGACAGCAGACACCGGGGGACCCTCCGGCGGCCGGGAACTGGCAACGCGGCGGTGTGAGCAACCAGATTCCAACTACTACTTATTTGCAATTACATTGAACACCAATCATAAAGGTGCTCACTCTTTTCCCTTTCGTCATAATCCGTGTCATCAAACAAACATCATTGCCGACTTGAATTAAAGAAGTCGGACCCCAACTTACGCATTATGTTAGGCCCTGGTCTACGTTGCACAACAGCACACGCCACCAATGTTTTCAACGCACACAGAATGATCCCACGTTTCCGGCTCAGTTAGCAGACCGCCTTCAATGCCGGGCCATTTCCCAAGCTGGCACGCTGCTGCGCAAAACAAACAGAGGTGCCGGCGGGCCGACAATCACCGCGCTCGCAAGTCTACCTCACGGCGTGGCCACGGCAGCGGGGCCGATCCTCCGATCTCAGCGCCCTTGGCAGGCGAGATACCTCATCACTCGCCTAGCGCCGCTGCGTGGACCGTGACGCTGGTCAGCGGGAGGGGACGGAGCAACGCTATCTGTCACCCTGTACCAGCAACTGCCAGTAACGGCCAGCCTTGTTCATCGTTCGTCACAACCGGCTACTTCAATATAAAAAGATCTGTTTCCACCCTTTTGGTCAAAATGGCATAGGCCTTGCCAGGCCTATACTTGCCGCGTACTCAAGGTACCGTCACGTTGTTCCAAGGGCTATCTCCACCCCACGGGTCGTTTTCCCAGGCAAATTCGGGGAGGATTTTTCGTGTCCTGCTCTGCGCGCACGTCATGGCAATGCCCGGTGCCAGGTCGGTCCCCTTCTTTCCTGCTGACCAGTTGTCTAGCTGGACCGTCATCGGCCGGGTCCATCAGCACTGGTTTCTCTGGAATTCGAAGCGACAGCCTCAATACCAGTCCTCCCATCCTCGGTCACCGAGATCGAGATAATCGGTCGTCGAAATGGAGATCATCAGTCACCATATCGAAATCATCGGTCATCAGGCATCGAGATGACCAGTCATCTCCATCTGTCCCCTCCCCCCTTCGCCCCCTATCGTCGTCAGCAAGACAGCGGCAGGGGTGTGAGGCTCAAAGTAGTCGAATTCAAAGAGCACCTATACGCACTATCTAACTAAACTAACTAATAAGTTGAACAGAGCGCCGCACTGTGAATTGTTTCCAATCGCACTACTGTCCTTCACAACGTATAGACGGCCTCGAAACAGAGAACGCGACTGGACTCCCGCCTCACAGCCGTCTGACGACCTTCGCCCTGCTGACAGACCGCATTCGTCCCGACAGACGCGTCGGAGCTGGCCTGAGGGCGGCGATCGCGGCAGCCCTGCCGCTGACGGTGACGCGGGGCCCAGCCGGGCACCCGACCGCCTCCTATCACGTCTAATCGGCCGTGGACTGTCGGCGCCCCGGTCCAACCGGCCAGGGGCAGCGGAGCCGGGCGGGGCGGGGCGGGGCGGGGCGGGGCAGGGAGCCGAGCCGGGCGCCACCGCCTGACCTCCCAGCCGGGCCCGGGCCGGGCATGTGGCGTTTGAGCCGCGCGGGGAGGGGGGGGGGGGGGCAGGAGCCGAGCCACGCGGAAGACGGTCGCACCGGCTGCCGCGGCACCAGACCCCGGCGGCCACGGCCTGCTCGGCACACACGACACGACACGCGAGGCCGAGCCGGCACGCCTGCGCCCCACACGCCGGGGGGCCGGGCACGTGGACAATGTCAGAGATGCCGGCCAACGGACGGACAGATCGGAGACAGGTCGAAACACCGCCCAACGACCAACGTTCCGTGAGAGCCCGGGCAACCGGGGGAAGCGGCCACGCTTCAGACAGCCTACGACGTCAAAATCACGCACTACCGGTTGAAGGCAGTACTAATTTCATTGCTAAGCACTTAAGCTCCCAAAAATACAATCTCCATTTCTTCTACAAATGTGTTTCATGAACAAATTGGTTTAGCACTCACTATTAACACCCATATTACTACCAGCGCGTTTTGTCTTGATTCGCGGCCGACCAGATAATAGAAACGTAAAGAACGCCGCTTCAGCACGAATTAAACTGTACTCTTCAGAGCTCGAGCTCGGTCACACTACCCTTGAGCACCCCAGCACGCGCCAGGCGTCACCACCTTGAGTTCCCCAACACCCGCCCCCTCCTTCAGCTCCCCAACACGCGCTCCCTCCTTCAGCTTCCCAGCACGCACCATCGCCCTGAGCTTCCAGCACGCGCCACCGCCTTGAGCTCCCAGTACACGTCAGGCGTCACCACCTTGAGCTCCCCAACACGCGCCTCCTTCAGCTCCCCAGCACGCGCCACCGCCTTGAGCTCCCAGTACACGTCAGGCGTCACCACCTTGAGCTCCCCAACACGCGCCTCCTTCAGCTCCCCAGCACGCGCCGCCGCCTTGAGCTCCCAGTACACGTCAGGCGTCACCGCCTTGAGCTCCCAGCACGCGCCACCGCCTTGAGCTCCCAGTACACGTCAGGCGTCACCACCTTGAGCTCCCCAACACGCGCCTCCTTCAGC
>NW_023596962.1:0-2577 GCF_011947565.3 Pollicipes pollicipes
GAGGTGGTGTCAGCGCCGCTGGCAGCGCGCGTCGCCGCTTCGGTCAGCCAGAGCTCCTCGTCTGCCCGGCCGCCGACGGCGACGGCGCGCCCTGCGCCCGGCGCGCCGCCCCACGGCGTCGACTCCGGCCGGCGACTGGTGACGCCTGCGGCGGGAGCGGGCCGACGGGACGGCCAGTGGCGGCTCGATCAGACGACTCCAGCCATGTGGACAGACGAGTGCAGCAGGCTCGGCCAGGCGCGTCCGCAGCCGCGCCGGTGAACTGGCCAGGCTGCTCTGCACTTCTCGACCTCTCTTCTGTCTTCTGGTCATTGGCACCGGTGGTTAGAGGCGAACCATCAGTAGGTTCGTTGGGGAAAATGGTGCACGCTGCTTACGGGCAGTCTTAAGTCGTCATACTGGACATCGAATCGTGTTTTGTTTCAACCAGCACTCGGCCCATTGCGCATCATCAGCGCGGCAGGATGACGAGAAAACACAATCCAAGCTAGTTACCGTGAAAGCATTCAGGAGCTTAAAACAGTCGATTGGCACGCTCCATGTCGATCCCGGTGAATTATGGGAACTTGGTGCGAAGCCCTTTGATTCATCTGTTTCCGATTAGTTCCTGGCGTACTTGACATCATTCCACATCAAACATCGCGTCCAGGAAATCGTCTGTGATGCATCATGGCGGTCACTTGAAACGTCGGCAGAGACTGACTCTCCTCCGCTGTTTTCCTGATTGCGTCCTTCCCTCGCGGGTGCCTACGCTTTGCCAGCTAAAAGAGGCCATCGGTACCACATGTGTCGGCCTACTTCTGGCCTGGTTTGTCCGTCCCTGCCTGACCTCGGCGCTCGTGCTGATATCGGCTGTAGCGCGTGACGTCGCGACGGGAACGCGACGGCGACACGGCTGTAGCGGCCCCGACTCACGTAGCTCCGACTCACGCAGCCGCCGCTAACCGTGGAGTCACGGCTGTAGCGGCTCCGACTCACGTAGCTCCGACTCACGCAGTTGCCGCTGACCGCGAAGTCACGGCTGTAGCGTCTCCGACTCACGTAGCTCCGACTCACGCAGCCAACGCTGACCGTGGAATCACGACTGTAGCGGCCCGACTCACGTAGCTCCGACTGACGCAGCCGACGCTGACCGTGGAGTCACGACTGTAGCGGCTCCGACTCACGCAGCTCGACTCACGCAGCCGCTACTGACCGCACGATCGCCAGAATGTGATGTCCACACACAAACACAAAACAAACACAAACACACACACACACACACACACACACACACACACACACACACACCACACACACACACACACACACACACACACACACAACACACACACACACACACACAACACACAACACACACACACACACACACACAGCACTGTCCTGATGTTGCCACACAGAGCTTTGGGACGGACCTGACGCAGCTAATACGGAATATTTGATGGCGAAATTCCACCCTCTGGAGATGTGTATCATGCACACCTTTTACTTATTTCGCATTTTAATCTCGTAGGCTGGTGGGCATGATTGATACCTATATTTGGGGGGTGAGTGGGATGGCTCTGTCTGCTAGCAGACCATGCAAAAGGTATTTAATTTTTGTTTTGAGAGAGTAGGAAGAAGCCAGTAAGTCTCCTGTGGACCAAGTAATTGCTTACCTTACCTGCTTGCAATACGTGATTGGTAACCAGAGTTAGCCATTTTCTGCTTTAATCCGTCGAGTTTTGTCTTAGGACAAATTATAATGCCACAGGGCATGCAATGGGCTTATTTGTTCCATATTCTAGATGATTTGCCCCAAATTTCTTGAAGTGGTCCCTCATGGCTGCTTCAACCAGATGTTTTTTATAGCTGTTATGGTTGCTGACTGGCAATGACTGTACGGTATATGCACTATATTTGTAACTCAGGGCTACTCTTAGCTGCATAGCAATTATTATTTGAGTTAAATATTAGTATGTAAAAAATGGCTGGACCATCCCATTTAAAATGTGAAGCCAATGTCTCAAACTTTGTCGTTAAATATGAATAAACAAGCCTAAATGGACGCCTTTGCTGCAGCTGAAAAGGCAAGCAGCAATAATGGCATGGTCATCTAAAATTTATGTTGTTTTTGGAGAAGGGAGATTGTTTTGTGGAGCAAACCCATGATTGCCCTTGACGTAGGTAAACCATGGCAATCAAAGTAAGTTGTTCAAAGTGATTTAAATTGTTTTGATTTTTGTGTTGTTAACTTTGCCTGATGTCAACAAGCACACACAAATGAAATGAATAAAAATGTAACTTGAAACCAGTCAAAATTAGCTTTTTCATGCTTTTATCACAAATGCTGCCGCCAACAGATAGGTAGTTGAGATGATGTTCAACATACATGCTACTCTAAGTTGGGTTAAGTTGGTTAAGTGCATGGCAAGTGACAATAGGAATTGTGCAAGAATCATAATTCACAACTGGTGCTGTGATACAAACAGGTCAGACAGGATGAGATGAAGTAAGGCTCTTTGGGATAGGCATGGTTAGGCTCTTTCATCATATCATAAACGTAACAGGCATTGGTATTTTGTAAAAAAGTGACAA
>NW_023596963.1:0-1763 GCF_011947565.3 Pollicipes pollicipes
GTGTCCTACCAGCACATCTATTGGGCTGCATTACCATGAAACCCCGTCGAGACTTTGTTTTGAAGGGACCTCACAGTAAATGCGGTGTTATAACCGAAAACCTGTGCGGAAATTGTGGGAAATCTTGCACTTTGATAGTCCCGCGAGCTGCGCAGGTGTGGGAGCACAATTATTGATAACGAAATGTGAATCAGAGGCTTGAAATGGGTGTGATCACTGGGGGTACGTGCCAGTGGCTTGTATTGATCTTGATATGATGGGAATGTTTGGGTTTGTACTTCTGACAGTTCTTTTGGTATTCTTTAAGTCTTCTGACTCCCATTAGAATGCAATATACCGTTACCTGCCTCCATCTTTATGTTTGCATTTGAACATGACAACGTAGTGATGGGGGCAAACTGAAAGAAACATTAGCACCTTTGGTGCAGGGCGTACAAAGGCAATTTGCTACTTCATTATGATCTTACTAACATTTTGAACCTATTGAGGTATTACAGCGTGTAATTAATCCATTGAATGTCATTATAGTAGCCATGCATTTTGGCAGTAGGGGTGATCTGCACGGCTCATTAATGCACATGCTTGGTAAAAGCTCCCATGATAAGGCTTTGCAAATTGTCTTTCCCTTAAGAATCTTGAAACTATAGTGTTGTATTATTATGGATGCACATACTAATGTCTCGACAAATTTTGTATGCAGGCAAGTATTGCTTGTGAGTTATCAATTTCATAGTCACTGCAACTTCTGCAAGATGCTGGGTGCTGAGAAAGATGGAAAGTATTGCTGTTGGTTTCTTGGATAGCACATAATATCTCTTTAACATCAGCCTTGTGTGCACTGGCAGCTTCATCACTTCCCTGCGTTTTGCCCATCTAACCATAACTACATGCACTTGTCTTGCCTCCAGCCTTGTTCAAGATTAGCAGACTTGCAATGCCAGTTCAATACATGGAATTTTAACTTTTTATTTTCGAGCGAAGTAGCCTGATGGCTGCAGCATGGTGCATGGCTGTGGAAGCGGAAGTCGTGTTTGCATATTTATCATCTAAGTTTTGTGGATTCTTAAAACAGGCTGAGCAGGTGATATCACATATTGGTTGTGCGCTCTGCTGAAAGTGATTTGTAAATTGTATCATGTGTATTTGGTATGTCATGTCAAATACGAAGTTAATCCAGTAATGCGCACCTGACCCATCTTTGCATATGGAAGTTATTATGGAAGCAGCAGGGGTTGCAGCACAAAAATATATCAGTGTTCATTATGCCATGCCACAGTACAGCACTGAAGTAGTGCCACAATGGCACTGTTGACCCGTACTATTACACAATGTATCACTCTAGTTGACTACTCTGTGCCAAACCTATGAGATAACAGCTTATAATTTATGGATGACTAGTAACAACTGATTTAACAACGCCAATCTACTAACACCGTGAGAATGCCCCGTGCTCTTTACCTTGCGGCCGACAATGCTTTGCGGAGGGAAAAGCGTCAACACGTCTGTAATGAGGACCGGCTAATCAGCTGACGAAACGCCGCGCCATGCCGGGTAAATCTTCCCAACGACAAGTTTGGTGCTCCTCATGACGTTACTGGTAGAAATGTGAAAGTCTGGCTTACTTTACTTACTCACGGCATCACAAGGACTCGCGAGTCTTTATGATGACAACATTAAAATCCAAGCAGGTGCTCGTAACAACACGTGTCCTATATCCTGCTGACGATGTTACTGAGAGACGACTGACTGAATCAGAATCATCA
>NW_023596964.1:0-3700 GCF_011947565.3 Pollicipes pollicipes
ACACTTGCGTGGGGTCGTGGGGTGGGCCTGGTCAGGTGAGATCAGGTGCGGGCAGGGCAGGGCAGGCAGGGCAGGGCAGGGCAGGGCAGGCAGGGCAGGGCAGGGCAGGGCAGCAGGGCAGGGCAAGGCAGGGCAAGCAAGGCAGGCAGGGCAGGGGCAGGGCAGGGCAGGGCAGGGAGAGCAGGGCAGGCTATGCTAGGCTAGGCTAGGGCAGGCAGGACAAAGCAGGCTAGGCTAGGCTAGGCTAGGGCGGCAGGAAAAAGGCTAGGCTAGGCTAGGCTAGGCTAGCTAGGCTAGGCTAGGCTAGGTAGGCTAGGCTAGGGCATGACAGGGCAGGTTCGACACGGTATGGGGTAGATCGGAACACAGTGAACCGAGCCGACCGAGCCGGCCGGCTGCACCTTCACCACCGCGCCACAGAGCAGGCCTGATCTGCCGTGGAGTGGGCGTGTGTCTTCAGCCCTCCTGTGCCGCCAAGTCCAATGTGCACACAGTTGGGGTGACGGAGTGCTGTCCGTATCTCTGCTGTCGAGTAAGGCTTCAAGTGCAGTGTTCTGCCACGTCCGACCGGTTTGTGGTCATCTTAAGCACCTTTCTCCCCGTCGGTCTGGCGGAGCATCTTGAGGTGGTTTGGATGCCACGCGGAATGTCCACCCTCCCAAGTACCGGCACTTAGCAAGCTGTTTCCATTGCGCGGCAGCTGGAGTGAGGGACTGACCACGACGCTGGCCTATGGCTGGGCCCGTGGCCCGGCCACCGGCCACGGCGGCCGGTCATGGCTGGTATCAGCCGGCCCCGCGCCCGGCCTCCCACGTGACCGTGGCCGGTGGCGGCGGCGCCCTGGCCAGCGCCCGGCCTCCCGCGTGACCGTGGCCGGTGGCCGGCGGCGGCGCCCCTGGCCAGCGCCCGGCCGCCGGCCTGACCGTGGCCGGTGGCCGGCGGCGGCGCCCCTACCAGCGCCCGGCCTCCGGCCTGACCGTGGCCGGTGGCCGGCGGCGGCGCCCCTAGCCAGCGCCCGGCCTCCGGCCTGACCGTGGCCGGTGGCCGGCGGCGGCGCCCCTGGCCAGCGCGCGGCCGCCGGCGCGTTTGGCGGCGGCCGCTTGTTTATGACGCCGCCGGCCGCGATGTGTCGTCGCCGCGTCGGTCGCGCCGCCGCCGCCGGCGCCGACTATTCCTGGCGGCGGGCGCGGCGCTGCGTGGACGCGCCGACGCCGACGGCCGCCGACGATTGACGGCCGCTGTCCTGCTGTCGCCGCGCGCGCCCGACCGGCTCGCTCGCGCGCGCGCGCCGCTCGCCTAGTGCGTGTGCCGGCTGCCAGCGCCGCCGCCGGGCGCCGGAGGTGCCGCGCGCCGCGCGCGCTGCTCTAACCGGAGGCCGTGTGTGCCCCTGTTCGTCGCGGCGTGTGCAGGGCCCGGACCGGCGGAGCGAGGAGGCCATGCGGCCCGCCGGCGCCGGCGACGGCCCCAAGCCGGCTGGCATCGTGCTCAATGTCGACTTCATAGACCTGCAGCCAAAGTAGGAGTCCGTTCGTCTGTGTGCGTGTGCCTGTCTCTGTGTGCGTGCGTGTCTGCCTGCGTGGGTGCCTGTCGGAATGTGGGTGACTGGGTTGTGTCGCCCGTGCACGTTGTGAGTGTCCGTTGCCGTGTCTCGTTCAGCCCGTCGGAGCGTGTCCACCCGTGTGTTTTGATGGTGGACCTCGTGTTGCACCTGCACGGGTAGCCAGCGTGCGTGTACCGTTCGAGAGCATGTAGAGCGCCGCAGTGTGGCGCGCCCTGCCACCCGGCGGGGAGCGCGCCGCCCGCGGGCGTGCTCGCCACCTCCGCGGGCGCCGCCGGTTCGGGTGTCGCCGGCCGCCGGGGAGCACACGCGCATGATGGCACCATGGCAGCACGGCATGCGTGACGAGGCCGGCTGGCACGGGCTCGGCCGGCGCTCCGAGGCCGTCACTCGGCGCGGCGCCGTCTTGTCACTCGGCGCGGCCCGCCCCTGTCACTTAGCACGCTGCAGACTCGTCATCCATCACGCGGAGTGCGAGGTGCGGACGCTGTCTGGCTGCGAGGGATTTGTGCTGTTCCTGCTCCCAGCGGCCCCCGGCATAGCCATGTTCGAACGTATTGGTCTCATCTCAACACGCGCCTGGATTTAAAAGAGGAATGTGTGATGTTTGGAACTAAGACGACATAATTCTAGCTTAACTGGTACGTTATGTGATCGTTTTTATTTCACTGTTACATCCTTTCGAAGGCTAGAGCGTGTGTTGTGAGTGGGCATGGATGTCTGTCGGGCAATCGTAGACTGGTGGATAATGTCTGTGGTCAGATATATTCGCGACCCCTCGGTATAACCTCCCGCCAGCATTTTCGTCCGCAGAACGGAGCGCTGTTGGTTTGGAGTTTCTTTCTAGCAATATGCGAAACCAATCACATATAGATTGCATTTGACTTTGTTCCTGTCCTTTGGAGCGTATGCAAGCTACATTTCCGTAAATTCTGAACGATGATAACGCACAGTTCGCTGACATTTTGTTTGAACCGGGTGGTATAGCATGCTCCAGGGATGGGGAGAAGCACAGGAGTAACATCCCTAGGGACGCGACGAAGGTTGCGCGACAGCGACATGCATATCTGGCGTAATGCTGACATCAAACCCCTGAACCTGTCCTTTTTGCGGATAATATTCGAGATGTTGGCGTAATTGCATTGCATCGAAGGAGTTAGTGCAGTAGAGCCTGCCGCGGTTTTGGAAAAGCTTGCTGAAGATTGAGCAGCAAAAATTTGTCAATAGTGGCAATGAAAACGTTTGCCTTGTCCTGGACGGCTGCCGCGATGATGCTTGGTCTGACGTCACAGCAAGACTGCCTCCCATTGGCCGCTCGTCTGCGGGTCGAGCTGATCGAGACAGGGCTCGGTGCCTTATCTGTACGGCTGTAGGCGAAGCTTAGGTCAGACACAGTGTTGGCGTCCAGCACGGCCATGGCAAAAAGGCCGTTACGGCTTGCGTAGAGTCTTCATCTCCCGTCCGATTTTCGCTGCTGACGTCGTTGAAGTCTCGCGGGAGGCTCAGTTATGGTTGACCTTTGAAGTCGGACGTAGTTGGAGCGGCTCTCGGCCGCCTGTGGGATGGCTCACTGCTGCTGCGGCCTGTGACGGGACCAGGCGCGATCGCCGCCAGCTGGGAGGAGTCACTTGGAGCCGTGCGGGACACACGACACGACTTTTCTGACTCGGGGATCATCCGACTTTGCGGTGTTTGCCAGGTGGAGCTGTTCTGGCAGCGGGGCGCTTCTGTCCCGGCGTCGTAAAAACGGTTTAGAGCCGCCCTGGGCGATTAACACGGGAAGCCGGCTGGCAGATGGTGTAGCACGCTGTGCGCCGTGGGTGATGTCTCAGTCGTGGACCAGTGTGTTGCCATAGCATTGGGCGGTCGTTATGTCGTCAGCCGTCTGCTCGACCGGCTTCTGGCGAGACTGTCATGCGGCGCAGACGCTTGGCCGAGTCCAGGGAGCAGCCGGGCACAACCTGGATCACACTCAGTGTCTGTGGTGTCACCGACTCTTTGTTTTCCCTTTTATCATGCCACATGATGTTTGGCAGATGCTGTTGTCTTGTGATCTGCGGGTTTTTTGCCAGGTGCATCATAAGCTCAAGAGGCGGGCGGGTCCCTGACTGAAGGGCGTTTGCCCGGGCGCGACGGGCGGCG
>NW_023596965.1:0-19292 GCF_011947565.3 Pollicipes pollicipes
GAGAGAGAGAGAGAGAGAGAAGAGAGAGAGAGAGAGAGAGTTTGTGTGTGTGTGTGTGTGGTGTGTGTGTGTGTGTGTGTGTGTGGGTGTGGTGTGTGTGTGTGTGTGGTGGTGTGTGTGTGTGTGTGTGTTTGTGTGTGTGTGTTTGTTAACTTAAGAAGCGCATTATTCCATACACTTTGTTGTTAAGAATTACAATCGATTCAGCATTGATGATACTTTTGGAGTTTTTCGATGAACATGATAACAGCCTTAGTTTCTCGTCGATGTTCGTCTGAAGCGGCACCAAAGCCGCTGATGCCAAAAAGTTGTCTATTGTAATATTGCATAGCCTGGTATAATTATATATCTCTCAACGTTTCATCTTTCGCTGGACATTTTCTAGAGTGACGGTTTTAGAAAGAATCAATAAAATTGCATAGTTCTAAATTCTAGTTATTTCGTGCCTGTTCTAACATGGATCTCATGCTTAGATACATCTGTTTTGTAGTACCGGTGTAGCACAAACATACTATATATATAGCACAATACGAACGTAGGGATTCATGCATTGCGCATACTTATCACAATATACTTATACTATACTATACTATACTTATCCCGTGTCCGGGACACGCAAAACACTCCATGCTTCGGTGCTCTCCGTCCTAATGGTGGCCCTCTGTGCGGATGGGGTGCTTCACGTGCATCTGTCTCTCCATGAAACGGAAGGACCCATTCGCGGATGCGTATCGCTTCTACAGCGATCAGTCTTCGTCTCTGCGTAGAGTGAGCGATGCCTTTAGTGTTATTTAACATTTGCGATGGGATAACAGTAACACTGTACGTGTCAGGCGGGTTTGGTGTTGGGTCTGGCGTGTACGTGCGGGGACCGCTGTATTGTGGGTGTATGGTCAGACATCTGGAGAGTGTCGTGTGGCCGACCGTTCACCATTCCGTAGGATTATCGGGAAAACATCTAAAAAATCCTCGGTGCGAAGTTCGCTGTGATTTTTAGACAAAAACCCACACACATGTGTAAATATATATATAATGGAATATATGATCAACTGCATGTTGATAAGGTCTTGATTGAAATGCCAAGGGCTGCAGGATTTCAATATTTCTGAGAACAGGTCTTACGGTGGCTTATGTTGGTAAATGGTGTCACACTTCGATAACAGCAAAGCAGCAAAATGTTTGCAGAATCGACACCATCAAAAATGTAGTTTGTTCGTTGCATTGTCGTTAAATTGTTATGCGTTTATCACCATCTTTAGGCTTAGGCGACAAGTTGAGCAAGTTAGGCATCGCTCAAACACACACACCTAGCTGAGGCACACGCAACGCAAAGAACACGAATTGACGTAAGCTGCTCAAAGAATGTCATACAATGTCAATTACTGATCATCAGACTCTGTACGTTAACCGCTGGTAAAGTGCCCCTGGTGAACATGCCGCGAGAACCTCCAGCCTTCCACTTCCACTCCATCTGGTAAGAATGACGATTTAAGACACGCTGATGTGAGCAAGAATGACATTTATCTCCTGGTTTTTCGGCATTATGAGTAAAGAGTTTTTCTTCGGAGTTATCGACATTCAACGCACTGCGCGGTGTGGGTTAAGCGTCATTATAGAACAAGTATTGATTGAATTGACAGTGCTCGACGTTTTAAGATGTGCTCATGATCACCTACCTGGCTCAGGCAACAAGTTAAGGAAGGTGGGCAGTTCTTCCCACGTTTTCATCTCCACGCCCGTGTGATTGTTAGTTTTTATGAAGCTGCCGATGAAGTTGGTTGTCCCTGTCAGAGTGACCAGTTGTGGACAAGACTGTGCTGTGTTTAATTCTGTCGATCTCCTGATGTACGAGAGAAGTGCTCTATTATACACAATTGGAGCACGCCTTTTATGCCTTTCTGGACACTCACTACGATTGTTAAGAAATTTGCCAGCGTTTGTAGATTCGCTGAACATTGATGCTGCATATTTCATTTTCACGAGAGCCATCCCCATCTAGGCCTGAAAAGGAAGAGACGTTTCGGTATCGAAAGTAAGATCCCTTACTTTACGAATTATAAGCGCTGAATCAGAAGGTGGTGTCGAACCCGTCCGCTCATAAATTAACTTATCAATAATGAGCTGTCCCAGTGCTTCCAGTTTATTCCGATGAGGTCAGAGCCTCCATCAATCCCGTTTTCGCCCCGTAACATCGTGTTCGGCTTTTCACCTGCCCCGGAAGCTGGCATTTAATTAAGAAAGTAGCCTTCTCACGACTACCGGCGGCGGCATTCCAGTTATGCAAATCGGCCGCCGGCGCTCCCCGTGCCGCGGCAGTCCATTGCGCATACAGCGCCACGGCTGGGAATTAGTTTCCATTCGGCTGCGTCGTGTCACCGACGACCCCTGGCCCCCAGCCGGGGCACCATTACCACAAACCCCTGCCAGGTAGCGTCGGCGCGCGGGATCAGTATTCACAGTCACCGTGCCTGACTGCGCCGCTCGTCTGGAAGCCGCCGTCATGATAGATGGCAGCTCGCCGCCCGGCCGACAGTGCTGCCATATTTATGTCGTCGCCGGCGGCGGCTTGCGTCCTCCGACGCGGCAGCGTCGCCGCCCGGGCCCATCCATATATGGATGAGTGTTGTTGGCCAAGACGTCAGGCGGAGCTGCCCCGCCGCTTGGAGGGCGAGACCGGGAAATGGCGCCGCCGGGTCGGATGACTTGTCCACAGAGGTCACCCAGGGGTCAGCTGTCGGCATGCAGGTGTGGGCATGTGAGGATCGGACGGGTCCTGTCGGGTGGTCAGTCTGTGAGTAATATTTTCAACTCTTATTTTTGCGCGTTATTTTAAGCATCGCTGGTTTCTTTGTTTTCGATTCCGTCAGAGGCTTACGGCACCACTTACAGGGGAGGGAGCGGTGGTGCGCGGATTTGCTCCGCCATGGTCTACCACTCAACCGCAAAGACAAGACGGCGGGGGTGGTCAAGACACCCTTAATGCTTTTTACTTGGAACCTTTTAGGCATATGTCGTGGCTAGCACGGGTCTGGCCAGAGCATCTAGTGACTTCGATGGCACCTTCGACTGAAGACATCGACCCTCCGTGGAATCACGGGCGTTGGGATGAGTGTTACCTGGCCATGTACCTGACGGTGCCACGCCTCAAAAATGAAAAATCAGTCGAGGTCCAAATCTTTATGCTCAATGCAAGATGTCCAACTCGAAAAAATACGCGGGCTGCTTTTCAACAGAACACGCACGTCGTCACGCATAGTTTCATCGTTTCTGGCGACCACAGAGGTAATCATATCGTTCAGGAGCCGTGGTGCAGCAGGGATTCATAGCCCCCCTCCCCTCTGCCCCGGACGTGGAAGCTAAAAGTGATCTGAAAAGGGCACTCACCCATTACGCTCTCGTTCAAGCACATCGTTAGTTCATATGTCCAGCACTGATGAAATGTGTTTACCGCTTTTGACAATGGATCGAAACCAATCCATGTAGCTCAGATGCTGTGCATGCTGCTATAAGCTTCCATGGTGAGACACTAACGTAATGATACGGCAAACTGACTCAACTGATGTAAAACTAAGTTTCAAACACGCTTGATATCGGGCATCCATGATTTGGAATGGAATGCCGTTTCCAGATCTGGACACGAGACCGACGATCAGTCTGGCTCGGAATGTCTCCTATGCGGTTCCATGCGTTGTTTCCGTGGCATTAAACCAACAGGGTAAATGTTGGAATGACCAACGAAATGGAAGGTCAGAGGCAGCCAATGAGGCAATAATGAACAAAAACCTATGATTTAATTCTCCCCATTCACAGCGGCACAATAGAGGGCACGGGGCACCATTAGTCAGTCTGTAGCTCTGGAGTGTTTGGTCGCCGGTCGGCCCTTTTTTGCTCGGTGCCAAATGCCTCCCATGGTGACGCATAGTGCACATCATCCAGCAGCGTAGGCCCAGCCGTCCTGTCCCGGCTGAGCACTGGCTTCACCAGCTTGAGATTCGCGTCCAAAGGTACTATGTAACCCTCGAACGTCGACGTCATAACCTCGCCGTTCACTTCAAGCAGTGAGTGAGGACGGTGCTGCTGAACATGAAACGATAGCATGAGTGTGCTGGACGCGCCGGCGGCGGTACTGTTGGCTGAAAGCAGGGCATCTGATGCGTCGGAATCAGTCGGAATAAGCTGGGTCTCGCCAGCATATTTTATCGGCCCGACCAATCGGCAGTACAGCTAGGAGTGGCGCCATCTCCGGCCGTGGTATACGGGCCGCCGAACTGATGAATTGCCGCAGACCATTCACTGCCTGAGCTTGGGGCATCCCCACAGGTGGAAAGTTACGGTGAACACCCACACTCCCAGACTAGCAAAGGTTCTGTCACGGTGCTGCCCCCGGCCTTCATGGGCGAAGAGGAGGCTGCTGGGTTCATGATCCAGCGGCACCGGGTGCGAGTCCCAGAGCGGGCACAGTTCTTGACCCGACTAAAATAGAAAGGTCAGCTGGCGACTGGCCAGTGAGAGTCAGCCCAGGGCATTCTGCGGCACGTAAAGCCCTCCGCATTCTTGTCTTGCGAGAGGACGGAGGCAGAGCTATCCGTTGACCTGGACGGTACAACTTGGGAGGTTCGTTCAGGGTACACGCAAAACTATCTTCAGCAGGTACCCTGGTCCCAAAAAATCCAGCAATTTTATTCGGAATGAATTTACTTGCTGAAAATCGCGTGCCTTCCATAGCAATGGCAGCTCTGACGTAACGCTGTTTCCGCCCGGCCCTTTTGCCATGACAGACCGCCCAACTCGCCAAGCGTTTCACGGGTTGGGCGGCCCGGTCACGCCGCGCCACATGCGGAATATAACACCCCAGAATGCTGTCACATCCGTTATTGGGAAGGGGATGCGGTGCAAAGACAGCTCTGCGTTTTCAGACAAGCGGCCTGCAGTTCGTTTTCGCGGGAGCAACTGGTGTTCTGTTGGTTATCAGTTTCTAATAGGATTTACCTGAACCTGGACTTTTTGGTATGCACCGTCTGCGAACAATATTGACAAGGACTACAAGTCAGATTTCCTGCAGTATGCCCAAACCGATCACCAAACTGTGAAGCGGAAGGGATGTTGGTACGTCGGTCGCTAACAACCGCGACATCACACGTGGTCGGTTGATCGCGATGGTATTCGGCGTTTTTGAAATCGGCTCTTCCCAGCAACGGTGAACTGTCCCTCAACCAGCATCGGGTCTACTCCTCTCGTCCCTCGTGCACAACGGTCAAGCAGCTGTGAGGAGGCGCTTACACCGCTATTCACAGGATAACATGCCGGCTGTGGGATAGGATCGCCTGCGGTTGGAGCTGCGGACGGCCGCTCGGCTAATGCGCCGCGGCCCGTCCAGACGGCTCCAGCGCTGCACTGTCAGCCGAGCGTGCAGGGGTCGGCCTCAGCGCGACCGCCGACGTCTGGCCGCCTCCAGACGCGGCAGGCGTCACCGGCCGCCCACACGGGCTGGACGGCCGGCCGGCGCCGCGCCGCCGCCGCCGGCACCGCTCTGCGGGCGGCGCGCAGTGATACTTTTTATCACGGCGTTAAATGCGCCGCGAATACCGCGTGGCGGCGATTGCGGCGCCGGCGGCCGGCTGACAAAGGGCGGGCGTAGATCAGCAGCGCCGGGGGAGGCCGGACGATGACGCTTTGATGACGGCCGAACGCGTCAGCGGCCGACGTTAGCACTAATGAGCCGCGCGGCCGGCGGGGGGCGCGGCGCCGGTCGCCCGACGCCTGCAACGCGCCTGTGGTCTCGTTTATCGGTCACGGAGTGCGGATTGCCGGCGTGAGAGTTTTGTGAGTAGTCACGTGTCCTGCATATAGATCACGGGTGAGGTGCACAATTGGTCGCGCGTTTTAACGGAAAAGTGCAAATAATTGCGTAGATGAAAGATAAGGGGGACATTGCCAATGAGACACAGTACATAAGAAGCGATAGATAGATTCAAATACCGGTCATTTGCTTAAGCCTAAATCAAACTTGGCACTAGTTAAGGAAAGCGTCCCTTGTGTGCACATCTCCTTTAATCCACAAAGCTGACGCGCGTTGCCAGCATGAGTGGAGCTGGACTGATTAGAATGTTAGTTGTTATGACCGCCGTCAAACCTCCCATACCATTGTTTTACCAATGATTACCGGACAAGGACACGCGAACACCCACCATGCTTTGCTCACGAGCCCTCCGAAGACCAGAGACGCTCAGCCACAGTCTGATGCTCTGTCTCTGGTGTAGCGGGGCGGGTACACAGCGGCACGTCATCCCGTCGGCCGACTGGCCATCCCACGAGGCGGCCGGGCGCGCGCCGACAAAAACAGACGTCCCCCACAGACCGCGGCGGGGCGACATTATTTACAAGGGGCCGCTGGTAATGTTCGCGGCGGGAGCTGCCGTGTTGTTTCTGCGTTTCTTTCCCGGCGTGTTCGCCTCTCGGCGCCCGTGTAGCCGGCCTGGCAAGCGCGGCCGGCGCGGCGGGCGGCGCCGGCCGACAGCCAGAAGCCGCTCCGTGCCCCGCCGCGTTGATTAAGATTCAACATTTCATTGTGCCGTAGCTCATGAGGCCGGGCTGCGTTCAGCGGCAGGGGGCGGGCGGTAGACGGGTGCGGTACCCCGGCCTCGCCAGCTTCACCTGACACGCGGGGAGGGGGGAGGGGGGAGGGTGAGGTTCCCATGCCCCCTGGGCGATGTGATGGGCCTTTAAGATTCCAGCCATCAGTTTGTTTTACAAAGCTTCAGCGCCGACCACCTGCCATCCAGCCCAGAACGACGGTCGGACCAATATGGGCGTGCGTATCTATTTCGCGGACGTTAGTGAACTTATGGGATATCCTCGCTGCTCGGACTCGTTCCAGGCAACAGACAAAAGCCGAGAGCGGCCAAAATGGCACAGGACTGACACGCTTGCGCCCGGCAATGCTTCTGTATGTGCAATGTGATGCTTTACGCACCTGGCAATCCTATGCTCCCCAAGAATTATATATGATAATAATAGTTTAGATATAATAGTTTAATATAATAGTTTAAATATAATAGTTAAGATGTATTAATAGATGCATCCCCTAATAATAATAATTTAGTACTGCAATGGTTAGTGGAAGTAACGTGCAGTTTCTCGTCCCCACATCCTACGCGCACGTGTCCCCATGGAGCTTGAAGTGCGTGCCACTGCTTGTATCTGACAGCGGCTCTGGGAAAACATAGCCAGTCAATCAATGGTGCCACGTACCATTGCCTATGGTGGCCTGCAGGAGCGTCCGGACGGAGACTCAAACCGCATGACGATCAAACAGCGGCTGTGTTCCAGCATCACGCGGTTTCAGAGGAGCCCTGGCGGCCGCGCTCAGCGGCGCCCCCGGGGCCCGGCTCCGGTGCCGCGGCCGGCTAGGGCCAGGCGACGTTACAGCGCCTGCATGCTATCACACCACATTGTCGTTCATGTCTGATTTAGCCTCGGATGGATACACTTCAGGACATTTGCTGTTGTTAGTAGTGCTTGGCCTTCTGTCGTTCTTATCAAAAATGTGTAAAAAGTAATATTCGCAGGCTCCGGCACATCGCAAGGAATGAAATGTTCGGGACGGCGGTACCGGGTGGCGCGGGACATTACCGCGTTATATGAAAGACACCAAGTAAAAGCTGTGGCCCCCGCAATTTCCTCGGAGCATTCGCCGTCACCCATGTAAAACAGAATAACCCAGATATATCGTTTTCGCGTTTTAACCATAGAATGCGATTATTGCGATTCACGCTGAATGGTTTGCTCATTCCTAGGGCGGTTTTTTACTAAACGCTTTACCAGCACAGATCCACATACACATTCACACATTCACAATTGCACGTTCACACAGTTTCACACAGATTATCTGATGCTGGTCCGCGTCCTGGTGGCACTTAAGCGTAATCCGCGCGTGTTGTCTCCCGAAGCTGGGGCCGAGCGCCCCGGTACTCGTCAGCGACTGGCAGTTACTACCCCAATTCATTACGCTTAGTGGGACCGCGCCGCCAAGGTTAGCCACGTTATACTTAACGCGCGGCCCCTCTAATCATCGTCGTCTGGCCCGGCGCTGGCAAGAATGCATCACGCCGCTCAATCAATCAGCGGCCGCAAAAACCCTTGTGTGCTCCCATGCAGCGGCATTCCCGGTAAGCGTTCGAACCTTGGAATTATCGGGCGGCCGTTAGCGCGCTACGAACAGACGGCACATCCGCCATATATTACGCCGACGCCGTCCGATTTAGGACCGCGTAATCACGTGCTGTGCGCGGCCCGGACACGTATTCATTAGCGGCCGGCCGAGACACGGACGTGCTCGAGATCGGCGGAGGTGAAGGGTGCCGCGCTTTACGGCGGTGGGGCCGCCACGCAAAGAGACGGAGACGTTGCCGCGGCAGAGTGCTCCTCCGTCCACCGAAGTCACGGCGGTTGGAGCGAATCGCTGGCTGCTGTTCGCTGTAATTCAGTGTGATCCAAACACTGCGTGCTCGGTTTTCGAGGAAGTAGATGACGTAGTTAAATCGGTGGTCTTGTGAGCATAGCGGGAAGCTACAATTCCAAAGTATTGGGGCGGGGGATATGATCATGAATGCATTTATGCCATGCGTACAGCATGCACTGTGTGATGAAGCAACAGCTTCATCATACAGTGTGCGCCTCGCCGCGTCAAGCCACTTGGTGTGCTTCTGTTCCCCGCCCATATCTCGCCCGTTCTTTCACAATACCCGCATGAGAAACTGCGCCGCTCCCGGCACAGTACCCGGATGCATCGCTGAGCGTTTTGTACCATCACCTCCAGTTCCGCGGTTTCTCGAGACCTCGCCGAACAGCGCGCGCCGGCCGCTAAACAAACCGTCTCGGCCGGCCGGCGGCGTGTCGGCACGATCGCTCATGCCGTGAACGGTCGGCCTAACCACCGGCCGGGGGCGCACTACTCCCGAATAATGAGACGAAGCCGCCTTCACTCACAGCCGTCAATTATTGGCGGCCGACTGCGCGCCTTACCTGCCAGGCCCGCCTGAGAACATTCCCGGCATCGCTGACGAGCGCGGGAGGGATGCCCGGTTCGGTGGCGGCAGGAAGCCAAGAGCGCAGGCTGGCCGTGGGCTGTGCTTGGCGGTTTGGGTTTCAGTTCTGGTTAAAATTGGCCTTGATGGACAGATGATTCATCCGAGCTCCATATAAGGTGCTGCGATGCATTGTTCTGTGCCTCCTCTCTGCACGAGCTACGAACAAGGTTGACACCAGAGGAGGCTATCACCTTTGCTGTCATTTGGCTCGGGTGGAACTGTCCAGTAAAAAAACACACCACACAAACAGAGGAGTTCTGAGTCATTAAGGCATCTGCCTCCAAAGCTAATATTCCAAGTAACACCTGGTTGCAGCTGTCAGAATCTCCAAGTCAAATGTATGGCAACTGTGATCCAAGCTTTATCAAGTGTCTGAGCCTTACCAACAGCTTTTCAAGAGCTTTTAGGGATGGCACGATGAGTTTTTTGCAGCATTTTAAACAGCACAAAAATAGGCAGCTTCGAATGCAGCAAACGGTATGCCAGCATGACAGCTTGCCAAAACAGTATGACAGAAACAAGAAAACCATGGTTCCCCTGTAACAAAACAGCCACAGAATGAAGTCTCCCCTTCGTGTTTTTAGTTTCGTGCTTTTATCTGCTAAAGGTATTAGATGTAGCCAGACATTTTAGGACAAAAGCAAGGGGTTTAGTGTGCTGCCGCCACCATTGCCATATTTGCCTGACTATATGTATATACATATACATATAAAGTCATATATATATATATATATATATATATATATAATATATATATATATATATGTATATCACATGGTGAGGCATGCAAGTATTTTCCTGAACACTTACTCGGAATTATTCGTGCACTTGAAATGGCTGAGAACCTCATGACCACTGTATGAGGAGCTAGTGTAGTGCTCTGCAATAAGGCGAATCCAAAATGGATAATGCTTGAAGCGTTCACTGTTCTTCCGGCGTTTCATAACGTGTCTCATGTGGACGTATTGATCAGCTGAGTGCACAACTGGGAAGTCGATTCCCAAAGGAGTTAACTATTCAAAACATGTCTAATATACCCAAAATATATAAATCTCATGTAATTCAAAACTAGTATGAAGTTAGTTTTAGTTTCATTGAAGGTTTACCTGTCACGGTTACTGGATCCACTGGATCCAGTAACCATAACCGACCTGTTGTGGATCTTGATCTGTCGTGTAATGAGACAATAATTTTTTAGACAATTGACTTTTGCATATCCGATACCGTTTTTTCTACAGATTTTTTTTCAATTTCGCTCGATGGCTTGCTTCTTGCTGGCATCGATTTGTTGACCACAAGCATTACTAACTTCATAGTTCTGGGCATGTTAAATACGCAAAAGCGTTTTCCCATCAGGTTTTACATTTTACTTTTTAAGGCCATTGTTGTACTATATATTGGTTTGTCCGGGCTATCAGGCTCGGCTTCCCTTATCCAATACTCCGAAGAAACTGAAAGTATCAATCATGAATTTTGATATTGGTTCCTGACACCCGGAAAAGTGTGCAAACTCCTATACATCTAAAGCCATACGTAATCGTTTAACCATGGTGGCGTAATAACGGTAAGAAACACCGACAACAAATTAAAACGCCCACTTTTTCCTGGCACGCCAAGTTACGCCAAACCTTACAACATATCCTCTAGAACTTAACGAAAATCGTTTCAGGGCAATGCAAGCGGGTAGGTGGAAGAACAGGTCTAACGTAAACAGGACAGAACGGAAGACTAGGCATTGGAGTAACCTGGATTTTGCCCAAAATATCTCCATGCGCCCCGCTGGGCATGACGACATAAGATGCTACGTTTACAATGGCGCTTTTCACACTGGCATTCATTCAACTGGCACCTAATTTTGTACCGTCACATTCCCTAGGGACCTATTTCTAAATGCAATGGACAATGTGATGAGCAGGGAAGAATGACGCGTTTGTCGTCAAGCCTATCGAAATAACCATAAACCTGCACTCTGTAGGCATTGTTCTTTCGTCATCCATGTACCACTACGCCATTTCACGTTCCTTTATTGGTCTCATGGAACTGAAGCATGAAGTACAGCCAACTTTAAACGAATGGTGAATAGGTATGTGATTGTCGAAACCAAATGTCTCCGGAAGTAAAAATGTTCCGACTATTTTGACAACACTCACGACACATCATGAGCTCTGACTCCTGCTTATCTCATTTTTTCGAGGCGTTTTGAGTTTGCTACCTGAGTTATAAGTCAATCATAAATATCTTGAATTTGGTACGCCGTCTTTTGCTATAACAATGCCGAATGTGGCAAGCCGCCGCACAATATACCTAACTGTCGCGATGACAGTTAACTTTTCTACTTATTTATGTGCCTGCAGGATGGCTGATAATGTTGTCCCTCATGTACTTATCCAGCGTTGTTTGAGTTGTGCATAAGATACCATGTGGAATGTGTCAGGAAATACTCTGTCTTCCTTCTCGCACAAAAGCAAAAAGGCCGCCTCGCATTTTCCCACAGTTCTTGCCCGGCTGTGAGAATTCCAAAATCATATTGTAACACGGGCGCCAAGCGGTTCACCGCACTATTCTGGCTAATTTCTCACACTGATAGCCCGTCATCAGGCGGTATAAATTGTTGCTTGAGTTACCGTGTCGGCCCGAGCTGTACTTATCGTCTACTGCATTGTGAGACAGGCGGCCGATATATTACTCACGGGGGCACCCCTCAATCAGAGCGCCCCGGCCATCAGATGCATGTAAACCGGGACCAGGCTGTAATTAGCAGGTGGTCAGGGCCGGCGGGCGCGGGTGGGGTGGAAGGGGAGTGGGGGGGGGGGGGGCGAGCCAGCCTGTAGTGTACACACCGAGCCGGCCCCGGAGCGGAGGGCGGAACCGCCCGTCTCTGGCCGACCCGCCTCCAGACTCACCTGACTCGGGCATGGTCTCTGTTTGGACCGCCTCCTGACTCACCTGACCCGGGCACAGCCTCTGCCCGATCCGCTTGCTGACTCCCCTGACCCTGGCACAGTCTCTGTCCGGTCCTCCTCCTGTCACCCCTGACCCGGGCACGGTCTCTGGAGCTTGTGCCGTGTGTCACGGTCTGAGCTTGCTCAAATTCAAAGGAGCAAGTAGACTGCCTCATAATGCATGCAGTGCGTGCAGTGGCCTGTGTATGGCTATGGCAACCTTTGCTGTTTCCGTGCATATAGGTGTCTCTCCAACATTTTAAAAGTCATCTTTAGGTGGGTGGCTTCTGCTGTTGTTTAGATAAAGGCATGTTACCGAAATATCAGCTCACCTAAATCTCCATTCTCCTGGTTTTTATCCGAGGAATGAGGCTGATAGTACTGTACTATCTATGTGAACAATGCTCTTGGCTAATGCACTGCGCAACTTACGCAATCTGTGACGCTGTGTGAAAAGAATTGTGTCACGAAACCCAGTTGCCTTATGAACATATAGTTAAGCTCATGATTTCAAGGACATAGTAACGCTCACCTCTGGTTGCCCGGGTGTCAATCTGCATTTATCTGTGAGGGCCCTAACCCTCTAATGAGTTGCCCCCCCCCCTTCCCCCAATGTTGGTCTGGGACCCCCATATTTTGGGTCGTGATATAACAAATGCGCCGGAAAAAGTTGCCTGTTGCACAAAGACGATCCTCCTTGATCCTTCTTCGTAGTGACGTCACCATGGAGGGCGCAGCTGGGTTACTTGGAGCCGCAAACTCGACATTATATCCTCAATGGAGGGGTAGCTTTAGACATTGGGGTAAACCATCCTATAGCTTGTCTTTTTGTTCTTCAAGTGTAGGCACACACGCTTCTTCCCCGCAACTACACATGATATTGACGCCGTTGATTCTGTGTGGTAAAATCACGTAAGATAACAAGATCGGGTAACAAATTCTTATTTTGGCGCAGCATCGGACCGGGCTGCGTCGATAGTTCAGATTATGGGTCCTGTTCAGTTACGAAATTGGAAACCATACTGAAAACGAATATTTGGTCGGGACAAATTTGTGATCTGATTTTGTGCTAAACATGGTTTATTGCTAGCACTCTTCACCCACCCTCCCTCCATTGTAATACATCTTCATCGGATCCAGTTTGCCTCCGCACCTTATCCAAAAAGCACGAAAGGACCTCTACCGTGCCATGCGACCTTACGACTGTCGGCCGCCCTGTAACCAGGCTACCACTATCAAGCCAACGGCTAAATGGCCCTCGTAAACAAGCCATTTATGAACACTTTTCTGGGAGGCGAGCCTATCACCACGCGTTTCGCCACGTCACCAATCTGGTTAGTAGAACTCCAACGTTGTACCGAAGTTGGGCTTCCGTCACAACGATTGCTCTCTCCGCGCAGCAATAAATTTTTCGAAGATTTTACGCATTGCAGGCAGGGGGCTGGTGGAAAGGCGATGTCTGTATATTCCTCTTTACTAATTATTTGTCTCAAAATGTATCACCTGTGACGCAAAAAGCAGTTACGCTTAGTCAAGGTTTCGGATAAATGCAAACCACCATTAATTGGAACAGTGGTACTGTTTTTGGCGACCTTACGCTTTTCGAGACCATATTACCAGACAGTTTTAGGCCTCATCTAAAATCGTGTGACGAAATAATTTAAAAGTAGGCATCTAGCTGTGGTCTTCTACGATTTTAGGGAATTAAAACATTCGGAATTAAATCGGGCACTCAGTTTCAAGGGTTTCAGGTTTCAGGCGCATCGCTGTGCGCAGCGATCCATTAATGATACCACTTAATAGTGCGCAATCGTACGCATTTAAAGCAAGCTTATTTTGAAGACTGGTCATTAATCACTTTGCTATGCTGATGAAAAACTAGTTCACGTAAAAATAAATACAAATTACCTTACGAAACATGGCACACAGCAATTGAGCAGAAACCACTCCGGTATCATCACATTGTTGTCGAACGCCTCAGGTAATGCAACAACAATTTGAGGATAAGCATGCATGTAGCGGTCGTTTTAAAAGCATATGTATTTTCTGCGCCACTTTAGCAACAAAACCATCCCTTTCGTTGTGTCTACAGGGCATTTTTGTATCTAATTAAGACAGTTTGGTTCAAGCCTTAATCCTACACAACTACTGGTCACTGCGAGATGTTCGCCATGAGTTGATAAGCAAAACAGGTTACTTTTGATTACGATTATGTTGTTAATTAAAATTATTGATGTCATGTATACTTTAACCGAAAAATTTGTTACGTCGCCAAGTTCGAATCGAAATCTTCGCGCAACGCAGGCGATTTACGCAAAAATCTGAATTAAAGAGAGCAATATTTCACGCGGGAGACGCTGCAACCTATATCCAAGCAAGATGAAAAACAATGGGATTTGACTGGGTAAGTTGCTGAAATTGCTTAGCACCAAACCTCTAACTGGGTCCATTAAAGTAGCCGGATGTTTACAGCCTCACAAAAATAAAACACACATGTTTGCCGTATAGATAATGCACATGCCAACACTAGAGCACCCCCTACCCTCGTAATATAAAGTAGTGTTTGCTTCCACCGCCAGATACCACGTTTTAGCCCAGTAGATAAAAGATGCATGGCTTAACACAGCTACGGCCATAAGATATGTAAAGAGTCCTTCATAATTAGCCCTGTCCCCGTTCACCACAACCAAAAATACGTACCGCCACCCGTGACCACCATAAAACTGTGCCTTCGGCATCCAAGGGCGGCCTCTAGAGGGCCGCCTGAGCCTTTAGATCAGGAGAGGCACGTACCTCCAGTAACTCCCATCCCCCTCCCCCTGGATGCGTCACTGAAGGACTGCTATGCTGCTTAAAGCGGGTATTCCACATTTGTAAGGACTTTCAACTGAAATAGCCTTCCTGAAGATCATTCGGAGAAGTTCACAGTCCTGCCCTTTAAAGAACTAAACCTCTGTAGTTTCTGATCTACACGCTCGCGAATGTGTACAGACTATATCGGAGAGACTATCTTAAGGTCACCGAGGAATCCATGACGTCATTATAACGCTGTTCAAATCCTTCCATTCACCTGGCCATCTGGCTATCAAGGCCAAGACAAATTTAATTGTTGAATCATTCATGCCTGTCGTTCGTGGGCACGGTCTCCAGATATAATGGCTGTCAGTTGGCTCTCAATCAATTTTGCGCATGGTGCGATGACGTAATGCGATGATTTCAAAACACTAACGTTTTGAAGAGCATATGTACTGTACAGGCAAAATGTGCTTTCTAGAGCAGCCTTTTCCGAATACAAGTACGCCAATTGTCATAAGTGAACTTATTTTATCACACATGATGTTTGTTTCTATCTTCAGATGTGGAGCATTACCCCTGAGATCAATGGCTATTTTTTAATTATGCAAAATTTACAACATGAATTGCCTTTCGTCAAAACAAAGTGGCCTATATTCGTTGAGAACAAGAAAGGGGGAGAGCAGGTTGTTGGGATCTCAGCTCCCTCCCCCCTCCCCCCAATTATTTACAAAAATTGACACCTCTGCCTGGTTGCGTACCTTGTCAATTGCATGCTGAATTATGAATGAAGGAATCACGATGATACGTTAACCAATGAGCGGTGCGTAGCAATAGAAGGTATCTTCGATCAGCAAGTAATCTTCCCAGTGGTTTTAATGCATGTATGTAGCACGTTAGACGATGGATAGCAGCACCGTACCCGGGCTAAGGCCTGCCACTGGTACCAATCCCTTCTCGGTAGATGTTCCGAACAGCGCCCAACTGGTCTGGTGATGGCGCCAGTCTCGCCGACCAGCTGGCGCCGGCGCCTGACTGGTCTGGCGCTGGCGCTGGCGCTTAACTGGTCTGGCGCTGGCGCCGGCCTGGCCGACGCTGGCACCGGCCTGGCTGACCAGCTGGCGCGGGCGCCCAACTAGTCTGGAGCTGGGGCTGGCCTGGCAGACCATCTGGCGCTGGCGCCTAACTGGTAACTAACGACTGGTCGAAACGGTTCACTACGACTTCCACACCCACTTTTGCCACACATGTCAGTACTGACAGGCGTGACCGAATCAGAACCCCGACGTACTTGACTTGTTCCTATCTCCAAAGGTGAACCGGCTCAGAAGACGCCTCCGACCGGATTTGATGACCACACGCTCTTCAAACACCACGCAGCCTATGTAGCGCACATCCCAGTTGGCTGCTTCCTTTGCGTCACCGGCTTTCGGTTAGTTGAGAGGATTGCGTCAGCTTTGGAGGCAATCGAAAAATACAAAGTGTAATTGAGCAGGGCACTGTGGATATGGTCATGCCAGTAGCGCACCGAAGCGGTGTGCGCTCCTCCCCATTATAGCGTCTGAAACTGTTGACGACAGTTCGTTCGACGACAGGCGTCCTTGTTACGAGAAGCCGAAAAATAGGTCGCCATAGAACTCGAGTAGCACAGTAGCCCCGAATTCAAGTGAAATAATGACTCGATGGAGGGGTGCCGTAATGTATGTCCTAGCAAAAGCCTTTAGGCAGGAAGGAGTCTCCAAGCCTTAGTGCGGGCGTTCCTCAAGACCTAGCGAAGAAGGCCCCTATTCCAGACAGACGGGCGACCCTAAACGGAGGAAGGGGGCAACGTTGGCATAAGAAGTGGGGCGCCGCAAAATCTTAACAGGGTGACACCGACGAAAGCAAATACTCTAAGCGCATGTGGAGCTTTGTCTCAAGCCCAGGTGGAAGGGTAAAAAAGAAACAAGTAGACGACCCCGCAATCCTAGCCAAGCGTGACTGTTCCATAAATACATGGCAGCCCAAAAACTTAATGTATGATATCATCAAACCCTAGAAAGAGGCGTTCTGTCACCATGTTTAAGGTCAAGGTCAAGATCAGGCTAGAAAAAGTTTGTAGAAAGGTTCCAGCAAGTTAAGGAAGTAGAGTTCTCCATGCCGAGGTAGAACGTGCTCATAAACCAGGGTGCACTGAGAGTCATAGATGGATTCTTCAAGTCAGAATAGGAGGGTACAGACGCATTCAAATGTTATTTGGCGGCTCCTTAAACCCAGGTAGAGAGAACCTCCCAATCTTAGGACATTCCGAAGCACAAGCACAAAGTGATATATCCTTCACATGCAAAAGTGCACACAGTTGGCCTCTTTGATTGAGAAGACAGAGAACATTGGCCAAGGCCCACTGTATCAGCCTTTCTCAGTTTGCAACTGTCTCTCTGTAAATACTGGTTTTTAGCACCAGATGGCAAAGTTATCCACGTATAAAGGCCGCCTTATAGTCGGTGGCAGACACCCAGGTATATCATCCCATCTATCAACATATTCTATCTATTGCCTACATAGCAAGAAGGAAACACCGAGAACACTCCCCTGGCGCACATCATTCAATAGTGCAAACCGTTCGCACAGGGTTCCACCGACTCGAACGCGACGATTTATCCGCTGCAAATATTGGTAACGCAGTATACCATATGGACAAGTAAGCCACATCGAAGGACTTTGGGCAAAGTGTTCTGGCAGTATCTTGCGGTATCAGATGCACGCCCAGTATCGAAGAATAAGGCAACTGTACGCTGCTTTTGCTTCAACGAGAGACTTACACCAGAACTTGTTTCTAAAATCAGCTGATTGGACTGACCTGGACTGACCTCATACGAAAAAGGAGATGTGCGTGCCTGTGCACTGCTGTTTGTTTTTGCCAATGATGCTGGACGGATAAACTTTTTGTTGATACGATGTTCAGCTCGATTTCGCCATCCGGAACATGAAATCGCACTCCAAGCAATGAAGTTCAGGCTCGCAACTACCGCAGTCGGAACACAAACATTCATTAACTTATGGCCCTCGCCACTTCTGAATGCCGCGATCCCTGTCAGTGTTTTGTATTAAAAATATCCCAAACAAAGTGCTTTCAATCTCGCGAGGCAAATTGTTGCAGACGATATAATGATAACACTGTGAACATCCCCACGTGTTTTACGATTTTGTGATTTCAGTCCGGTTTCACATAACGACGAAGCAGCGCTTTAGGAGCGGGAGGGGGGCAGGTGGGTAAATAACATAGACAGATGCCAGCATCATCATTACAAGACTATTCCGTCCAAAGGTTCGAGGACACTTAGCATAAGGTCTAGGAAGCGGTGTGGGAAGAGACAGATCGAAATTCTTCTGATCGTTCTCCCTGGACTTTGCAAGTTCCCTGGGTTGTGATCACGATGTACACAAAAATCGATATTTAGCGATTTAAAGCTCAGTAGCTACGTAGCCAAAAAAGGCAGGCGCCATGAGCATTTACATGGGTCCCCAACTGGTTCACAACAATAGGTCATGAGTGCGTTTTTAATGAAGTTGTGAGGAATACAAAAATCTACCATCTCTCACATGTCATCAGTTGTGCTGTACCGCCTTCGCGCCCTTCAATAATGCTTAGCACCATGCTAATGTCTCTCGCGCATGACTCACGACGAACGGCCGTCCCCTGAACAGGTGCCGACGGTACTGGGGACATCTCCGCCACACCAGGCGGCGCCACGCGGCGGCCAGGCTCGGCCCGGAGCGGCCGCCGTCTCCGCCGGCGTCATGTGAAGGCCGAGCAGAGCCGGGCCCGGACGAGAGCGGCTCAGATGCCAGCGCCCCGCCGGCGGCGCCGAAAGACAGCGGGGCGCGCGTGCGTGCCGCTGCGCACAGGTCGTGGGAACGCCCCCGCCGCCGCGCGCGTGACCGAACCGGCGCCGGCCGCGTGACCGAACCGGGCCAACCGCGCCAGATCGCGGCAGCACGAGCTGACTGGCGCCGGCGGCGGCGAGCGGGAGTGACAGGAGCCCTGCTGGAGCCGAGGGGCAGGACAGCCCCGGCGGGCCCAGCCCCGACCGTCGGAATAGAGCTCGTCAACGTGCTGCGCTGCGGTCTGCTGCCGGCCGGCAGGCCGGGGCCTGCTGCTGTTGTTATTGGAGCTTAACTACGCACTCAACTGCTGAGCCTTTATGGCGTCGCCTGCCCCTCACTCTGGCAGGAAGGGTGGGCACCGTGGGGAATCGAACTCCGTACCGCTGGTTTCCAAGATGCGCAGAAGCTAACGCAGACGCGTTTACCACTACACTACCGGCACCCCTGCCCGAGACGCGCTGCAGTGTCTTCTGACGCCGAAGGACTGAGGGCGCTTCTGGAATGATGGCTTACCAGGAGCATGTGCTTGTGTTTGCGCATCTCAGAACACTTTGTTTCATGAAAATGCACCATCTTTAGGATGGTCGGGGTGTTGTGCTTA
>NW_023596966.1:0-1136 GCF_011947565.3 Pollicipes pollicipes
TGCTTAGGAAATGGGCCCCCAGTGCTAATACTGACAGGGAGCCAACTGTTCGGTGTCGTGGTCTCTGGCCGACCTGGACGCCCGCATTGTCCAGGGGCCCTCAGACGGTGCAACAGGCCCTCTGCTAATATTCTGGGTCACGACGCCACGGCCTGCAGCTTTTTATGTGACCTACAACCAGTCCTTCGGGCTCTTATGCTCCCCAACCGGACCTTGACCGTCGGTTCCGGTTGGCCACCCGGGTCCCTCTTCGGGCCTCATTGAACACCGTCCTTGGTCGGCTCGGGTCCCTTCGAACGCAGGACCCTCTGTTAAGCGCTCTGGGCCCCTGGCAGAAACAGGAACCCCGACCATTGTAAATCGCTTGTCCCGGCTTTGTAGCCAGTGGGAAGTGGGCTTTCAGACCGATACCGGCACGTAGCCGACTGTGAATTAATAGCGGCGCCTAGCCGACATATAGGCCCATATCGGCTCAGGAGGTCCTCCCTCGGCGAGGAGTGCACTCTGACTGTTATTTGAGGGCCCGTCCCCGCTGGCCGCGGCCCCTGTATAAGACTTCGTTCAGTCGTTCATGCCCTTAGCCCCCCCCCCCCCCCCAATCGGGCCCTTGATTGTCAAACCCAGTGGGCCCTTGAGGTTTTTCAGGCCTCCTCCAACACTGCCTCTGGCCGACTCGGGGCCTTTTGCCAACACACGGCCCGTTAGGCGCTGTGGGTCTCTAACAGACGCTGGGGCCCGAACGATGTAAATCACTGGTTCCGGCTTTGTCCCTGCTTGTGGAATGGGTCCTCAAGCCCATGACGCCACAGAGTCGACTGTGCGTTACTGGTGGTGTCTGACAGACAGATAGACTCTTACCAACTCAGCGGGACCCTGATCAGCGCGCAGGGCCTTTTGGCTGCATTCTTACACTCTCCCCTCTTTCGAATTATTGTTTTCTTGGCTTTTAAACACGTGGCTTCCGTCCTTCTGGCCTACTTGCTATCTCAATTGTGTATTTAACTACGATAATTTCGGCTGCTTCGGCTTGCTCTTCCACCGTTTCTACTTCACACATTTTGTCTTGATTCAGTAGACTTTTGCCAAGCTGATATTTGCATGACCTTTACCTCCTTAACCTTTGCGATTGACTGTTT